>NC_090800.1:302380-604761 GCF_036512215.1 Solanum lycopersicum
ATTTTGACGATTTTCGTGTGCTATTGCACACCATTTTTTGGGTGATCGAGATTCCGACGTCAAAAATGCCAAATTTGTTCGTGGACGTCCGTCAAGACGTTGTCTATGCATACGGTTGGCCATCTTGGGTTTTTTGGGCCATTTGGAAGGTCAAACGAGCCCCGGAGCGAGCATACGCCTCATTTTGACGATTTTCGTGTGCTATTGCACACCATTTTTTGGGTGATCAGGATTCCGACGTCAAAAATTCCAAATTTGTTCGTGGACGTCCGTCAAGACGTTGTCTATGCATACGGTTGGCCATCACGGGTTTTCTGGGCCATTTGGAAGGTCTAACGAGCCCCGGAGCGAGCATACGCCTCATTTTGACGATTTTCGTGTGCTATTGCGCACCATTTTTTGGGTGATCGGGATTCCGACGTCAAAAATGCCAAATTTGTTCGTGGACGTCCGTCAAGACGTTGTCTATGCATACGGTTGGCCATCACGGGTTTTCTGGGCCATTTGGAAGGTCTAACGAGCCCCGGAGCGAGCATACGCCTCATTTTGACGATTTTCGTGTGCTATTGCACACCATTTTTTGGGTGATCGGGATTCCGACGTCAAAAATGCCAAATTTGTTCGTGGACGTCCGTCAAGACGTTGTCTATGCATACGGTTGGCCATCACGGGTTTTCTGGGCCATTTGGAAGGTCAAACGAGCCCCGGAGCGAGCATACGCCTCATTTTGACAATTTTCGTGTGCTATTGCACACCATTTTTTGGGTGATCGGGATTCTGACGTCAAAAATGCCAAATTTGTTCGTGGACGTCCGTCAAGACGTTGTCTATGCATACGGTTGGCCATCACGGGTTTTCTGGGCCATTTGGAAGGTCAAACGAGCCCCGGAGCGAGCATACGCCTCATTTTGACAATTTTCGTGTGCTATTGCACACCATTTTTTGGGTGATCGGGATTCCGACGTCAAAAATGCCAAATTTGTTCGTGGACGTCCGTCAAGACGTTGTCTATGCATACGGTTGGCCATCACGGGTTTTCTGGGCCATTTGGAAGGTCAAACGAGCCCCGGAGCGAGCATACGCCTCATTTTGACGATTTTCGTGTGCTATTGCACACCATTTTTTCGGTGATCGGGATTCCAACATCAAAAATGCCAAATTTGTTCGTGGACGTCCGTCAAGACGTTGTCTATGCATACGGTTGGCCATCACGGGTTTTCTGGGCCATTTGGAAGGTCAAACGAGCCCCGGAGCGAGCATACGCCTCATTTTGACGATTTTCGTGTGCTATTGCACACCATTTTTAGGGTGATCGGGATTCCGACGTCAAAAATGCCAAATTTGTTTGTGGACGTACGTCAAGACGTTGTCTATGCATACGGTTGGCCATCACGGGTTTTCTGGGCCATTTGGAAGGTCAAACGAGCCCCGGAGCGAGCATACGCCTCATTTTGACGATTTTCGTGTGCTATTGCACACCATTTTTTGGGTGATCGGGATTCTGACGTCAAAAATGCCAAATTTGTTCGTGGACGTCCGTCAAGACGTTGTCTATGCATACGGTTGGCCATCACGGGTTTTCTTGGCCATTTGGAAGGTCAAACGAGCCTCGGAGCGAGCATACGCCTCATTTTGACGATTTTTGTGTGCTATTGCACACCATTTTTTGGGTGATCGTGATTCCGACGTCAAAAATGCCAAATTTGTTCATGGACGTCCGTCAAGACATTGTCTATGCATACGGTTGGCCATCACGGGTTTTCTGGGCCATTTGGAAGGTCAAACGAGCCCCGGAGCGAGCATACGCCACATTTTGACGATTTTCGTGTGCTATTGCACACCATTTTTTGGGTGATCGGGATTCCGACGTCAAAAATGCCAAATTTTTTCGTGGACGTCTGTCAAGACGTTGTCTATGCATACGGTTGGCAGTCACGGGTTTTCTGGGCCATTTGGAAGGTCAAACGAGCCTCGGAGCGAGCATACGCCTCATTTTGACGATTTTCGTGTGCTATTGCACACCATTTTTTGGGTGATCGGGATTCCGACGTCAAAAATGCGAAATTTGCTCGTGGACGTCCGTCAAGACGTTGTCTATGCATACGGTTGGCCATCACGGGTTTTCTGGGCCATTTGGAAGGTCAAACGAGCCCCGGAGCGAGCATACGCCTCATTTTGACGATTTTCGTGTGCTATTGCACACCATTTTTTGGGTGATCGGGATTCCGACGTCAAAAATGCCAAATTTGTTCGTGGACGTCCGTCAAGACGTTGTCTATGCATCCGGTTGGCCATCACGGGTTTTCTGGGCCATTTGGAAGGTCAAACGAGCCCCGGAGCGAGCATACGCCTCATTTTGACGATTTTCATGTGTCAAACGATCCCCGAAGCGAGCATACACCTTATTTTGATGATTTTCGTGTGCTATTGCACACCATTTTTTGGGTGATCGGGATTTCGACGTCAAAAATGCCAAATTTGTTCGTGGACGTCCGTCAAGACGTTGTCTATGCAAACGGTTGGCCATCACGGGTTTTCTGGGCCATTTGGAAGGTCAAACGAGCCCCGGAGCGAGCATACGCCTCATTTTGACGATTTTCGTGTGCTATTGCACACCATTTTTTGGGTGATCGGGATTCCGACGTCAAAAATGCCAAATTTGTTCGTGGACGTCCGTCAAGACGTTGTCTATGCATACGGTTGGCCATCACGGTTTTTCTGGGCCATTTGGAAGGTCAAACGAGCCCCGGAGCGAGCATACGCCTCATTTTGACGATTTTCGTGTGCTATTGCACACCATTTTTTGGGTGATCGGGATTCCGATGTCAAAAATGCCAAATTTGTTCGTGGACGTCCGTCAAGACGTTGTCTATGCATACGGTTGGCCATCACGGGTTTTCTGGGCCATTTGGAAGGTCAAACGAGCCCCGGAGCGAGCATACGCCTCATTTTGACGATTTTCGTGTGCTATTGCACACCATTTTTTGGGTGATCGGGATTCCGACGTCAAAAATGCCAAATTTGTTCGTAGACGTCCGTCAAGACGTTGTCTATGCATACGGTTGGCCATCACGGGTTTTCTGGGCCATTTGGAAGGTCAAACGAGCCCCGGAGCGAGCATACGCCTCATTTTGACGATTTTCGTGTGCTATTGCACACCATTTTTTGGGTGATCGGGATTCCGACGTCAAAAATGCCAAATTTGTTCGTGGACGTCCGTCAAGACGTTGTCTATGCATACGGTTGGCCATCACGGGTTTTCTGGGCCATTTGGAAGGTCAAACGAGCCCCGGAGCGAGCATACGCCTCATTTTGACGATTTTCGTGTGCTATTGCACACCATTTTTTGGGTGCTCGGGATTCCGACGTCAAAAATGCCAAATTTGTTCATGGACGTCCGTCAAGATGTTGTCTATGCATACGGTTGGCCATCACGGGTTTTCTCGGCCATTTGGAAGGTCAAACGAGCCCCGGAGCGAGCATACGCCTCATATTGACGATTTTCGTGTGCTATTGCACACCATTTTTTGGGTGATCGGGATTCCGACGTCAAAAATGCCAAATTTCTTCGTGGACGTCCATCAAGACGTTGTCTATGCATACGGTTGGCCGTCACTGGTTTTTTGGGCCATTTGGAAGGTCAAACGAGCCCCGGAGCGAGCATACGCCTCATTTTGACGATTTTCGTGTGCTATTGCACACCATTTTTTGGGTGATCGGGATTCCGACGTCAAAAATGCCAAATTTGCTCGTGGACGTCCGTCAAGACGTTGTCTATGCATACGGTTGGCCATCACGGGTTTTCTGGGCCATTTGGAAGGTCAAACGAGCCCCGGAGCGAGCATACGCCTCATTTTGACGATTTTCGTGTGCTATTGCACACCATTTTTTGGGTGATCGGGATTCCGACGTCAAAATGCCAAATTTGCTCGTGGACGTCCGTCAAGACGTTGTCTATGCATACGGTTGGCCATCACGGGTTTTCTGGGCCATTTGGAAGGCCAAACGAGCCCCGGAGCGAGCATACGCCTCATTTTGACGATTTTCGTGTGCTATTGCACACCATTTTTTGGGTGATCGGGATTCCGACGTCAAAAATGCCAAATTTGTTCATGGACGTCCATCAAGACGTTGTCTATGCATACGGTTGGCCGTCACTGGTTTTCTGGGCCATTTGGAAGGTCAAACGAGCCCCGGAGCGAGCATACGCCTCATTTTGACGATTTTCGTGTGCTATTGCACACCATTTTTTGGGTGATCGGGATTCCGACGTCAAAAATGCCAAATTTGCTCGTGGACGTCCGTCAAGACGTTGTCTATGCATACGGTTGGCCATCACGGGTTTTCTGGGCCATTTGGAAGGTCAAACGAGCCCCGGAGCGAGCATACGCCTCATTTTGACGATTTTCGTGTGCTATTGCACACCATTTTTTGGGTGATCGGGATTCCGATGTCAAAAATGCCAAATTTGTTCGTGGACGTCCGTCAAGACGTTGTCTATGCATCCGGTTGGCCATCACGGGTTTTCTGGGCCATTTGGAAGGTCAAACGAGCCCCGGAGCGAGCATACGCCTCATTTTGACGATTTTCGTGTGTCAAACGAGCCCCGAAGCGAGCATACACCTCATTTTGACGATTTTCGTGTGCTATTGCACACCATTTTTTGGGTGATCGGGATTCCGACGTCAAAAATGCCAAATTTGTTCGTGGACGTCCGTCAAGACGTTGTCTATGCATACGGTTGGCCATCACGGGTTTTCTGGGCCATTTGGAAGGTCAAATAAGCCCCGGAGCGAGCATACGCCTCATTTTGACGATTTTCGTGTGCTATTGCACACCTTTTTTTGGGTGATCGGGATTCCGACGTCAAAAATGCCAAATTTGTTCGTGGACGTCCGTCAAGACGTTGTCTATGCATACGGTTGGCCATCACGGGTTTTCTGGGCCATTTGGAAGGTCAAACGAGCCCCGGAGTGAGCATACGCCTCATTTTGATGATTTTCGTGTGCTATTGCACACCATTTTTTGGGTGATCGGGATTCCGAAGTCAAAAATGCCAAATTTTTTCATGGACGTCCGTCAAGACGTTGTCTATGCATACGGTTGGCCATCACGGGTTTTCTGGGCCATTTGGAAGGTCAAACGAGCCCCGGAGCGAGCATACGCCTCATTTTGACGATTTTCGTGTGCTATTGCACACCATTTTTTGGGTGATCGGGATTCCGACGTCAAAAATGCTAAATTTGTCCGTGGATGTCTGTCAAGACGTTGTCTATGCATACGGTTGGCCATCACGGGTTTTCTGGGCCATTTGGAAGGTCAAACGAGCCTCGGAGCGAGCATACGCCTCATTTTGACGATTTTCGTGTGCTATTGCACACCATTTTTTGGGTGATCGGGATTCGGACGTCAAAAATGCCAAATTTGTTCGTAGACGTCCGTCAAGACGTTGTCTATGCATACGGTTGGCCATCACGGGTTTTCTGGGCCATTTGGAAGGTCAAACGAGCCCCGGAGCGAGCATACGCCTCATTTTGACGATTTTCGTGTGCTATTGCACACAATTTTTTGGGTGATCAGGATTCCGACGACAAAAATGCCAAATTTATTCGTAGACGTCCGTCAAGATGTTGTCTATGCATACGGTTGGCCATCACGGGTTTTCTGGGCCATTTGGAAGGTCAAAAGAGCCCCGGAGCGAGCATACGCCTCATTTTGACGATTTTCGTGTGCTATTGCACACCATTTTTAGGGTGATCGGGATTCCGACGTCAAAAATGCCAAATTTTTTCGTGGACGTCCGTCAAGACGTTGTCTATGCATACGGTTGGCCATCACGGGTTTTCTGGGCCATTTGGAAGGTCAAACGAGCCCCGGAGCGAGCATACGCCTCATTTTGACGATTTTCGTGTGCTATTGCACACCATTTTTTGGGTGATCGGGATTCCGACGTCAAAAATGCCAAATTTGTTCGTGGACGTCCGTCAAGACGTTGTCTATGCATACGGTTGGCCATCACGGGTTTTCTGGGCCATGTGGAAGGTCAAACGAGCCCCGGAGCGAGCATACGCCTCATTTTGACGATTTTCGTGTGCTATTGCACACCATTTTTTGGGTGATCGGGATTCCGACGTTAAAAATGCCAAATATGTTCGTGGACGTCCGTCAAGACGTTGTCTATGCATACGGTTGGCCATCACGGGTTTTCTGGGCCATTTGGAAGGTCAAACGAGCCCCGGAGCGAGCATACGCCTCATTTTGACGATTTTCGTGTGCTATTGCACACCATTTTTTGGGTGATCGGGATTCTGACGTCAAAAATGCCAAATTTGTTCGTGGACGTCCGTCAAGACGTTGTCTATGCATACGGTTGGCCATCACGGGTTTTCTTGGCCATTTGGAAGGTCAAACGAGCCTCGGAGCGAGCATACGCCTCATTTTGACGATTTTTGTGTGCTATTGCACACCATTTTTTGGGTGATCGTGATTCCGACGTCAAAAATGCCAAATTTGTTCATGGACGTCCGTCAAGACGTTGTCTATGCATACGGTTGGCCATCACGGGTTTTCTGGGCCATTTGGAAGGTCAAACGAGCCCCGGAGCGAGCATACGCCACATTTTGACGATTTTCGTGTGCTATTGCACACCATTTTTTGGGTGATCGGGATTCCGACGTCAAAAATGCCAAATTTTTTCGTGGACGTCTGTCAAGACGTTGTCTATGCATACGGTTGGCCGTCACGGGTTTTCTGGGCCATTTGGAAGGTCAAACGAGCCTGGGAGCGAGCATACGCCTCATTTTGACGATTTTCGTGTGCTATTGCACACCATTTTTTGGGTGATCGGGATTCCGACGTCAAAAATGCGAAATTTGCTTGTGGACGTCCGTCAAGACGTTGTCTATGCATACGGTTGGCCATCACGGGTTTTCTGGGCCATTTGGAAGGTCAAACGAGCCCCGGAGCAAGCATACGCCTCATTTTGACGATTTTCGTGTGCTATTGCACACCATTTTTTGGGTGATCGGGATTCCGACGTCAAAAATGCCAAATTTGTTCGTGGACGTCCGTCAAGACGTTGTCTATGCATACGGTTGGCCATCACGGGTTTTCTGGGCCATTTGGAAGGTCAAACGAGCCCCGGAGCGAGCATACGCCTCATTTTGACGATTTTCGTGTGCTATTGCACACCATTTTTTGGGTGATCGGGATTCCGACGTAAAAAATGCCAAATTTGCTCGTGGACGTCCGTCAAGACGTTGTCTATGCATACGGTTGGCCATCACGGGTTTTCTGGGCCATTTGGAAGGTCAAACGAGCCCCGGAGCGAGCATACGCCTCATTTTGACGATTTTCGTGTGCTATTGCACACCATTTTTTGGGTGATCGGGATTCCGATGTCAAAAATGCCAAATTTGTTCGTGGACGTCCGTCAAGACGTTGTCTATGCATACGGTTGGCCATCACGGGTTTTCTGGGCCATTTGGAAGGTCAAACGAGCCCCGGAGCGAGCATACGCCTCATTTTGACGATTTTCGTGTGCTATTGCACACCATTTTTTGGGTGATCGGGATTCCGACGTCAAAAATGCCAAATTTGTTCGTAGACGTCCGTCAAGACGTTGTCTATGCATACGGTTGGCCATCACGGGTTTTCTGGGCCATTTGGAAGGTCAAACGAGCCCCGGAGCGAGCATACGCCTCATTTTGACGATTTTCGTGTGCTATTGCACACCATTTTTTGGGTGATCGGGATTCCGACGTCAAAAATGCCAAATTTGTTCGTGGACGTCCGTCAAGACGTTGTCTATGCATCCGGTTGGCCATCACGGGTTTTCTGGGCCATTTGGAAGGTCAAACGAGCCCCGGAGCGAGCATACGCCTCATTTTGACGATTTTCGTGTGTCAAACGAGCCCCGAAGCGAGCATACACCTCATTTTGACGATTTTCGTGTGCTATTGCACACCATTTTTTGGGTGATCGGGATTCCGACGTCAAAAATGCCAAATTTGGTTCGTGGACGTCCGTCAAGACGTTGTCTATGCATACGGTTGGTCATCACGGGTTTTCACGAGCCCCGGAGCGAGCATACGCCTCATTTTGATGATTTTCGTGTGCTATTGCACACCATTTTTTGGGTGATCGGGATTCCGACGTCAAAAATGCCAAATTTGTTCGTGGACGTCCGTCAAGACGTTGTCTATGCATACGGTTGGCCATCACGGGTTTTCTGGGCCATTTGGAAGGTCAAACGAGCCCCGGAGCGAGCATACGCCTCATTTTGACGATTTTCGTGTGCTATTGCACACCATTTTTTGGGTGATCGGGATTCCGATGTCAAAAATGCCAAATTTGTTCGTGGACGTCCGTCAAGACGTTGTCTATGCATACGGTTGGCCATCACGGGTTTTCTGGGCCATTTGGAAGGTCAAACGAGCCCCGGAGCGAGCATACGCCTCATTTTGACGATTTTCGTGTGCTATTGCACACCATTTTTTGGGTGATCGGGATTCCGACGTCAAAAATGCCAAATTTGTTCGTGGACGTCTGTCAAGACGTTGTCTATGCATACGGTTGGCCATCACGGCTTTTCCGACCCATTTTGAAGGTCAAACGAGCCCCGAAGCGAGCATACGCCTCATTTTGACGATTTTCGTGTGCTATTGCACACCATTTTTTGGGTGATCGGGATTCCGACGTCAAAAATGCCAAATTTGTTCATGGACGTCCGTCAAGACGTTGTCTATGCATACGGTTGGCCATCACGGGTTTTCTGGGCCATTTGGAAGGTCAAACGAGCCCCGGAGCGAGCATACGCCTCATTTTGACGATTTTCGTGTGCTATTGCACACCATTTTTTGGGTGATTGGGATTCCGACGTCAAAAATGCCAAATTTGTTCGTGGACGTCCGTCAAGATGTTGTCTATGCATACGGTTGGCCATCACGGGTTTTCTGGGCCATTTGGAAGGTCAAACGAGCCCCGGAGCGAGCATACGCCTCATTTTGATGATATTCGTGTGCTATTGCACACCATTTTTTGGGTGATCGGGATTCCGACGTCAAAAATGCCAAATTTGTTCGTGGACGTCCGTCAAGACGTTGTCTATGCATACGGTTGGCCATCACGGCTTTTCCGACCCATTTGGAAGGTCAAACGAGCCCCGAAGTGAGAATACGCCTCATTTTGACGATTTTCGTGTGCTATTGCACACCATTTTTTGGGTGATCGGGATTCCGACGTCAAAAATGCCAAATTTGTTCGTGGACGTCCGTCAAGACGTTGTCTATGCATACGGTTGGCCATCACGGCTTTTCCGACCCATTTGGAAGGTCAAACGAGCCCCGAAGCGAGCATACGCCTCATTTTGACGATTTTCGTGTGCTATTGCACACCATTTTTTGGGTGATCGGGATTCCGACGTCAAAAATGCCAAAATTCTTCGTGGGCGTCCGTCAAGACGTTATCTATGCATACGGTTGGCCATCACGGCTTTTCCAACCCATTTGGAAGGTCAAACGAGCTCCGAAGCGAGCATACGCCTCACTTAAACAATTTTCGTGTGCTATTACACACCATTTTTTGGATGATCGGGATTCCGACGTCAAAAATGCCAAATTTGTTTGCGGACGTCCGTCAAGACGTTGTCTATGCATACGGTTGGCCATCACGGGTTTTCTGGGCCATTTGGAAGGTCAAAAGAGCCCCGGAGCGAGCATACGCCTCATTTTGACGATTTTCGTGTGCTATTGCACACCATTTTTTGGGTGATCGGGATTCCGACGTCAAAAATGCCGAATTTGTTCGTGGACGTCCGTCAAGACGTTATCTATGCATACGGTTGGCCATCACGGGTTTTCTGGGCCATTTGGAAGGTCAAACGAGCCCCGGAGCGAGCATACGCCTCATTTTGACGATTTTCGTGTGCTATTGCACACCATTTTTTGGGTGATCGGGATTCCGACGTCAAAAATGCCAAAATTCTTCGTGGGCGTCCGTCAAGACGTTGTCTATGCATACGGTTGGCCATCACGGCTTTTCCAACCCATTTGGAAGGTCAAACGAGCCCCGAAGCGAGCATACGCCTCATTTTGATCATATTCGTGTGCTATTGCACTCCATTTTTTGGGTGATCGGGATTCCGATATCAAAAATGCCAAATTTGTTCGTGGACGTCCGTCAAGACGTTGTCTATGCATACGGTTGGCCATCACGGCTTTTCCGACCCATTTGGAAGGTCAAACGAGCCCCGAAGCGAGCATACGCCTCATTTTGACGATTTTCGTGTGCTATTGCACACCATTTTTTGGGTGATCGGGATTCCGACGTCAAAAATGCCAAAATTCTTCGTGGGCGTCCGTCAAGACGTTGTCTATGCATACGGTTGGCCATCACGGCTTTTCCAACCCATTTGGAAGGTCAAACGAGCCCCGAAGCGAGCATACGCCTCATTTTGATGATATTCGTGTGCTATTGCACTCCATTTTTTGGGTGATCGGGATTCCGATATCAAAAATGCCAAATTTGTTTGTGGACGTCCGTCAAGACGTTGTCTATGCATACGGTTGGCCATCACGGCTTTTCCGACCCATTTGGAAGGTCAAACGAGCCCCGAAGTGAGCATACGCCTCATTTTGACGATTTTCGTGTGCTATTGCACACCATTTTTTGGGTGATCGGGATTCCGACGTCAAAAATGCCAAATTTGTTCGTGGACGTCCGTCAAGACGTTGTCTATGCATACGGTTGGCCATCACGGCTTTTCCGACCCATTTGGAAGGTCAAACGAGCCCCGAAGTGAGCATACGCCTCATTTTGACGATTTTCGTGTGCTATTGCACTCCATTTTTTGGGTGATCGGGATTCCGACGTCAAAAATGCCAAATTTGTTCGTGGACGTCCGTCAAGACGTTGTCTATGCATACGGTTGGCCATCACGGCTTTTCCGACCCATTTGGAAGGTCAAACGAGCCCCGAAGCGAGCATACGCCTCATTTTGACGATTTTCGTGTGCTATTGCACACCATTTTTTGGGTGATCGGGATTCCGACGTCAAAAATGCCAAAATTCTTCGTGGGCGTCCGTCAAGACGTTGTCTATGCATACGGTTGGCCATCACGGCTTTTCCAACCCATTTGGAAGGTCAAACGAGCTCCGAAGCGAGCATATGCCTCACTTAAACAATTTTCGTGTGCTATTACACACCATTTTTTGGATGATCGGGATTCCGACGTCAAAAATGCCAAATTTGTTTGCGGACGTCCGTCAAGACGTTGTATATGCATACGGCTGGCCATCACGGCTTTTCCAACCCATTTGGAAGGTCAAACGAGCTCCGAAGCGAGCATACGCCTCATTTTGACGATTTTCGTGTGCTATTGCACACCATTTTTTGGGTGATCGGGATTCTGATGTTAAAAATGCCAAATTTGTTCGTGGACGTCCGTCAAGACGTTGTCTATGCATACGGTTGGCCATCACGGCTTTTCCAACCCATTTGGAAGGTCAAACGAGCCCCGAAGCGAGCATACGCCTCATTTTGACGATTTTCTTGTGCTATTGCACACCATTTTTGGGTGATTGGGATTCCGACGTCAAAATGCCAAATTTGTTCGTGGACGTCCGTCAAGACGTTGTCTATTCATACGGTTGGCCATCACAGCTTTTTCGACCCATCTGGAAGGTCAAACGAGCCTCGAATGGAGCATACGCCTCATTTTGACGATTTTCGTGTGCTATTGCACACTATTTTTGGGTGATCGGGATTCCGACGTCAAAAATGCCAAATTTGTTCGTAGACGTCCGTCAAGATGTTGTCTATGCATACGGTTGGCCATCACGGCTTTTCCGACCCATTTGAAAGGTCAAATGAGCCCCGAAGCGAGCATACGCCTCATTTTGACGATTTTCGTGTGCTATTGCACACCATTTTTTGGGTGATCGCGATTACGACGTTAAAAATGCCAAATTTGTTCGTGGACGTCCGTCAAGACGTTGTCTATGCATACGGTTGGCCATCACGGCTTTTCCGACCCATTTGGAAGGTCAAACGAGCCCTGAAGCGAGCATACACCTCATTTTGACGATTTTCGTGTGCTATTGCACACCATTTTTTGGGTGATCAAGATTCCGATGTCAAAAATGCCAAATTTGTTCGTGGACGTCTGTCAAGACGTTGTCTATGCATACGGTTGGCCATCACGGCTTTTACGACCCATTTGGAAGGTCAAACTAGCCCCGAAGCGAGCATACACCTCATTTTGACGATTTTCGTGTGCAATTGCACACCATTTTTTGGGTGATCGGGATTCCGACGTCAAAAATGCCAAATTTGCTCGTGGACGTCCATCAAGACGTTGTCTATGCATACGGTTGGCCATCACGGGTTTTCTGGGCCATTTGGAAGGTCAAACGAGCCCCGGAGCGAGCATACGCCTCATTTTGACGATTTTCGTGTGCTATTGCACACCATTTTTTGGGTGATTGGGATTCCGACGTCAAAAATGCCAAATTTGTTCGTGGACGTCCGTCAAGACGTTGTCTATGCATCCGGTTGGCCATCACGGGTTTTCTGGGCCATTTGGAAGGTCAAACGAGCCCCGGAGCGAGCATACGCCTCATTTTGACGATTTTCGTGTGTCAAACGAGCCCCGAAGCGAGCATACACCTCATTTTGACGATTTTCGTGTGCTATTGCACACCATTTTTTGGGTGATCGGGATTCCGACGTCAAAAATGCCAAATTTGTTCGTGGACGTCCGTCAAGACGTTGTCTATGCATACGGTTGGCCATCACGGGTTTTCTGGGCCATTTGGAAGGTCAAACGAGCCCCGGAGCGAGCATACGCCTCATTTTGACGATTTTCGTGTGCTATTGCACACCATTTTTTGGGTGATCGGGATTCCGACGTCAAAAATGCCAAATTTGTTCGTGGACGTCCGTCAAGACGTTGTCTATGCATACGGTTGGCCATCACGGGTTTTCTGGGCCATTTAGAAGGTCAAACGAGCCCCGGAGTGAGCATACGCCTCATTTTGACGATTTTCGTGTGCTATTGCACACCATTTTTTGGGTGATCGGGATTCCGACGTCAAAAATGCCAAATTTGTTCGTGGACGTCCGTCAAGACGTTGTCTATGCATACGGTTAGCCATCACGGGTTTTCTGGGCCATTTGGAAGGTCAAACGAGCCCCGGAGCGAGCATACGCCTCATTTTGACGATTTTCGTGTGCTATTGCACACTATTTTTTGGGTGATCGGGATTCCGATGTCAAAAATGCCAAATTTGTTCGTGGACGTCCTTCAAGACGTTGTCTATGCATACGGTTGGCCATCACGGGTTTTCTGGGCCATTTGGAAGGTCAAACGAGCCCCGGAGCGAGCATACGCCTCATTTTGACGATTTTCGTGTGCTATTGCACACCATTTTTTGGGTGATCGGGATTCCGACGTCAAAAATGCCAAATTTGGTTCGTGGACGTCCGTCAAGACGTTGTCTATGCATACGGTTGGTCATCACGGGTTTTCACGAGCCCCGGAGCGAGCATACGCCTCATTTTGATGATTTTCGTGTGCTATTGCACACCATTTTTTGGGTGATCGGGATTCCGACGTCAAAAATGCCAAATTTGTTTGTGGACGTCCGTCAAGACGTTGTCTATGCATACGGTTGGCCATCACGGGTTTTCTGGGCCATTTGGAAGGTCAAACGAGCCCCGGAGCGAGCATACGCCTCATTTTGACGATTTTCGTGTGCTATTGCACACCATTTTTTGGGTGATTGGGATTCCGACGTCAAAAATGCCAAATTTGTTCGTGGACGTCCGTCAAGACGTTGTCTATGCATCCGGTTGGCCATCACGGGTTTTCTGGGCCATTTGGAAGGTCAAACGAGCCCCGGAGCGAGCATACGCCTCATTTTGACGATTTTCGTGTGTCAAACGAGCCCCGAAGCGAGCATACACCTCATTTTGACGATTTTCGTGTGCTATTGCACACCATTTTTTGGGTGATCGGGATTCCGACGTCAAAAATGCCAAATTTGTTCGTGGACGTCCGTCAAGACGTTGTCTATGCATACGGTTGGCCATCACGGGTTTTCTGGGCCATTTGGAAGGTCAAACGAGCCCCGGAGCGAGCATACGCCTCATTTTGACGATTTTCGTGTGCTATTGCACACCATTTTTTGGGTGATCGGGATTCCGACGTCAAAAATGCCAAATTTGTTCGTGGACGTCCGTCAAGACGTTGTCTATGCATACGGTTGGCCATCACGGGTTTTCTGGGCCATTTAGAAGGTCAAACGAGCCCCGGAGTGAGCATACGCCTCATTTTGACGATTTTCGTGTGCTATTGCACACCATTTTTTGGGTGATCGGGATTCCGACGTCAAAAATGCCAAATTTGTTCGTGGACGTCCGTCAAGACGTTGTCTATGCATACGGTTAGCCATCACGGGTTTTCTGGGCCATTTGGAAGGTCAAACGAGCCCCGGAGCGAGCATACGCCTCATTTTGACGATTTTCGTGTGCTATTGCACACTATTTTTTGGGTGATCGGGATTCCGATGTCAAAAATGCCAAATTTGTTCGTGGACGTCCTTCAAGACATTGTCTATGCATACGGTTGGCCATCACGGGTTTTCTGGGCCATTTGGAAGGTCTAACGAGCCCCGGAGCGAGCATACGCCTCATTTTGACGATTTTCGTGTGCTATTGCACACCATTTTTTGGGTGATCGGGATTCCGACGTCAAAAATGCCAAATTTGGTTCGTGGACTTCCGTCAAGACGTTGTCTATGCATACGGTTGGTCATCACGGGTTTTCACGAGCCCCGGAGCGAGCATACGCCTCATTTTGATGATTTTCGTGTGCTATTGCACACCATTTTTTGGGTGATCGGGATTCCGACGTCAAAAATGCCAAATTTGTTTGTGGACGTCCGTCAAGACGTTGTCTATGCATACGGTTGGCCATCACGGGTTTTCTGGGCCATTTGGAAGGTCAAACGAGCCCCGGAGCGAGCATACGCCTCATTTTGACGATTTTCGTGTGCTATTGCACACCATTTTTTGGGTGATCGGGATTCCGATGTCAAAAATGCCAAATTTGTTCGTGGACGTCCGTCAAGACGTTGTCTATGCATACGGTTGGCCATCACGGGTTCTCTGGGCCATTTGGAAGGTCAAACGAGCCCCGGAGCGAGCATACGCCTCATTTTGACGATTTTCGTGTGCTATTGCACACCATTTTTTGGGTGATCGGGATTCCGACGTCAAAAATGCCAAATTTGTTCGTGGACGTCTGTCAAGACGTTGTCTATGCATACGGTTGGCCATCACGGCTTTTCCGACCCATTTGGAAGGTCAAACGAGCCCCGAAGCGAGCATACGCCTCATTTTGACGATTTTCGTGTGCTATTGCACACCATTTTTTGGGTGATCGGGATTCCGACGTCAAAAATGCCAAATTTGTTCATGGACGTCCGTCAAGACGTTGTCTATGCATACGGTTGGCCATCACGGGTTTTCTGGGCCATTTGGAAGGTCAAACGAGCCCCGGAGCGAGCATACGCCTCATTTTGACGATTTTCGTGTGCTATTGCACACCATTTTTTGGGTGATCGGGATTCCGACGTCAAAAATGCAAAATTTGTTCGTAGACGTCCATCAAGACGTTGTCTATGCATACGGTTGGCCATCACGGGTTTTCTGGGCCATTTGGAAGGTCAAACGAGCCCCGGAGCGAGCATACGCCTCATTTTGACGATTTTCGTGTGCTATTGCACACCATTTTTTGGGTGATTGGGATTCCGACGTCAAAAATGCCAAATTTGTTCGTGGACGTCCGTCAAGATGTTGTCTATGCATACGGTTGGCCATCACGGGTTTTCTGGGCCATTTGGAAGGTCAAACGAGCCCCGGAGCGAGCATACGCCTCATTTTGATGATATTCGTGTGCTATTGCACACCATTTTTTGGGTGATCGGGATTCCGACGTCAAAAATGCCAAATTTGTTCGTGGACGTCCGTCAAGACGTTGTCTATGCATACGGTTGGCCATCACGGCTTTTCCGACCCATTTGGAAGGTCAAACGAGCCCCGAAGTGAGCATACGCCTCATTTTGACGATTTTCGTGTGCTATTGCACACCATTTTTTGGGTGATCGGGATTCCGACGTCAAAAATGCCAAATTTGTTCGTGGACGTCCGTCAAGACGTTGTCTATGCATACGGTTGGCCATCACGGCTTTTCCGACCCATTTGGAAGGTCAAACGAGCCCCGAAGCGAGCATACGCCTCATTTTGACGATTTTCGTGTGCTATTGCACACCATTTTTTGGGTGATCGGGATTCCGACGTCAAAAATGCCAAAATTCTTCGTGGGCGTCCGTCAAGACGTTGTCTATGCATACGGTTGGCCATCACGGCTTTTCCAACCCATTTGGAAGGTCAAACGAGCTCCGAAGCGAGCATACGCCTCACTTAAACAATTTTCGTGTGCTATTACACACCATTTTTTGGATGATCGGGATTCCGACGTCAAAAATGCCAAATTTGTTTGCGGACGTCCGTCAAGACGTTGTCTATGCATACGGTTGGCCATCACAGGTTTTTTGGGCCATTTGGAAGGTCAAAAGAGCCCCGGAGCGAGCATACGCCTCATTTTGACGATTTTCGTGTGCTATTGCACACCATTTTTTGGGTGATCGGGATTCCGATGTCAAAAATGCCAAATTTGTTCGTGGACGTCCGTCAAGACGTTGTCTATGCATACGGTTGGCCATCACGGGTTCTCTGGGCCATTTGGAAGGTCAAACGAGCCCCGGAGCGAGCATACGCCTCATTTTGACGATTTTCGTGTGCTATTGCACACCATTTTTTGGGTGATCGGGATTCCGACGTCAAAAATGCCAAATTTGTTCGTGGACGTCCGTCAAGACGTTGTCTATGCATACGGTTGGCCATCACGGGTTTTCTGGGCCATTTGGAAGGTCAAACGAGCCCCGGAGCGAGCATACGCCTTATTTTGACGATTTTCGTGTGCTATTGCACACCATTTTTTGGGTGATCGGGATTCCGATGTCAAAAATGCCAAATTTGTTCGTGGACGTCCGTCAAGACATTGTCTATGCATACGGTTGGCCATCACGGGTTCTCTGGGCCATTTGGAAGGTCAAACGAGCCCCGGAGCGAGCATACGCCTCATTTTGACGATTTTCGTGTGCTATTGCACACCATTTTTTGGGTGATCGGGATTCCGACGTCAAAAATGCCAAATTTGTTCGTGGACGTCTGTCAAGACGTTGTCTATGCATACGGTTGGCCATCACGGCTTTTCCGACCCATTTGGAAGGTCAAACGAGCCCCGAAGCGAGCATACGCCTCATTTTGACGATTTTCGTGTGCTATTGCACACCATTTTTTGGGTGATCGGGATTCCGACGTCAAAAATGCCAAATTTGTTCATGGACGTCCGTCAAGACGTTGTCTATGCATACGGTTGGCCATCACGGGTTTTCTGGGCCATTTGGAAGGTCAAACGAGCCCCGGAGCGAGCATACGCCTCATTTTGACGATTTTCGTGTGCTATTGCACACCATTTTTTGGGTGATCGGGATTCCGACGTCAAAAATGCCAAATTTGTTCGTGGACGTCCGTCAAGACGTTGTCTATGCATACGGTTGGCCATCACGGGTTTTCTGGGCCATTTGGAAGGTCAAACGAGCCCCGGAGCGAGCATACGCCTCATTTTGACGATTTTCGTGTGCTATTGCACACCATTTTTTGGGTGATCGGGATTCCGACGTCAAAAATGCCGAATTTGTTCGTGGACGTCCGTCAAGACGTTGTCTATGCATACGGTTGGCCATCACGGGTTTTCTGGGCCATTTGGAAGGTCAAACGAGCCCCGGAGCGAGCATACGCCTCATTTTGACGATTTTCGTGTGCTATTGCACACCATTTTTTGGGTGATTGGGATTCCGACGTCAAAAATGCCAAATTTGATCGTGGACGTCCGTCAAGATGTTGTCTATGCATACGGTTGGCCATCACGGGTTTTTTGGGCCATTTGGAAGGTCAAACGAGCCCCGGAGCGAGCATACGCCTCATTTTGATGATATTCGTGTGCTATTGCACACCATTTTTTGGGTGATCGGGATTCCGACGTCAAAAATGCCAAATTTGTTCGTGGACGTCCGTCAAGACGTTGTCTATGCATACGGTTGGCCATCACGGCTTTTCCGACCCATTTGGAAGGTCAAACGAGCCCCGAAGTGAGCATACGCCTCATTTTGACGATTTTCGTGTGCTATTGCACACCATTTTTTGGGTGATCGGGATTCCGACGTCAAAAATGCCAAATTTGTTTGTGGACGTCCGTCAAGACGTTGTCTATGCATACGGTTGGCCATCACGGCTTTTCCGACCCATTTGGAAGGTCAAACGAGCCCCGAAGCGAGCATACGCCTCATTTTGACGATTTTCGTGTGCTATTGCACACCATTTTTTGGGTGATCGGGATTCCGACGTCAAAAATGCCAAAATTCTTCGTGGGCGCCCGTCAAGACGTTGTCTATGCATACGGTTGGCCATCACGGCTTTTCCAACCCATTTGGAAGGTCAAACGAGCTCCGAAGCGAGCATACGCCTCACTTAAACAATTTTCGTGTGCTATTACACACCATTTTTTGGATGATCGGGATTCCGACGTCAAAAATGCCAAATTTGTTTGCGGACGTCCGTCAAGACGTTGTCTATGCATACGGTTGGCCATCACGGGTTTTCTGGGCCATTTGGAAGGTCAAAAGAGCCCCGGAGCGAGCATACGCCTCATTTTGACGATTTTCGTGTGCTATTGCACACCATTTTTTGGGTGATCGGGATTCCGACGTCAAAAATGCCGAATTTGTTCGTGGACGTCCGTCAAGACGTTATCTATGCATACGGTTGGCCATCACGGGTTTTCTGGGCCATTTGGTAGGTCAAACGAGCCCCGGAGCGAGCATACGCCTCATTTTGACGATTTTCGTGTGCTATTGCACACCATTTTTGGGTGATCGGGATTCCGACGTCAAAAATGCCAAATTTGTTCGTGGACGTCTGTCAAGACGTTGTCTATGCATACGGTTGGCCATCACGGGTTTTCTGGGCCATTTGGAAGGTCAAACGAGCCCCGGAGCGAGCATACGCCTCATTTTGACGATTTTCGTGTGCTATTGCACACCATTTTTTGGGTGATCGGGATTCCGGCGTCAAAAATGCCAAATTTGTTCGTGGACGTCCGTCAAGACGTTATCTATGCATACGGTTGGCCATCACGGGTTTTCTGGGCCATTTGTAAGGTCAAACGAGCCCCGGAGCGAGCATACGCCTCATTTTGATGATATTCGTGTGCTATTGCACTCCATTTTTTGGGTGATCGGGATTCCGATATCAAAAATGCCAAATTTGTTCGTGGACGTTCGTCAAGACGTTGTCTATGCATACGGTTGGCCATCACAGCTTTTCCGACCCATTTGGAAGGTCAAACGAGCCCCGAAGTGAGCATACGCCTCATTTTGACGATTTTCGTGTGCTATTGCACACCATTTTTTGGGTGATCGGGATTCCGACGTAAAAAATGCCAAATTTGTTCGTGGACGTCCGTCAAGACGTTGTCTATGCATACGGTTGGCCATCACGGCTTTTCCGACCCATTTGGAAGGTCAAACGAGCCCCGAAGCGAGCATACGCCTCATTTTGACGATTTTCGTGTGCTATTGCACACCATTTTTTGGGTGATCGGGATTCCGACGTCAAAAATGCCAAAATTCTTCGTGGGCGTCCGTCAAGACGTTGTCTATGCATACGGTTGGCCATCACGGCTTTTCCAACCCATTTGGAAGGTCAAACGAGCCCCGAAGCGAGCATACGCCTCATTTTGATGATATTCGTGTGCTATTGCACACCATTTTTTGGGTGATCGGGATTCCGATATCAAAAATGCCAAATTTATTCGTGGACGTCCGTCAAGACGTTGTCTATGCATACGGTTGGCCATCACGGGTTTTCTGGGCCATTTGGAAGGTCAAACGAGCCCCGAAGCGAGCATACGCCTCATTTTGATGATATTCGTGTGCTATTGCACTCCATTTTTTGGGTGATCGGGATTCCGATATCAAAAATGCCAAATTTGTTCGTGGACGTCCGTCAAGACGTTGTCTATGCATACGGTTGGCCATCACGGCTTTTCCGACCCATTTGGAAGGTCAAACGAGCCCCGAAGTGAGCATACGCCTCATTTTGACGATTTTCGTATGCTATTGCACACCATTTTTTGGGTGATCGGGATTCCGACGTCAAAAATGCCAAATTTGTTCGTGGACGTCCGTCAAGACGTTGTCTATGCATACGGTTGGCCATCACGGGTTTTCTGGGCCATTTGGAAGGTCAAACGAGCCCCGGAGCGAGCATACGCCTCATTTTGACGATTTTCGTGTGCTATTGCACACCATTTTTAGGGTGATCGGGATTCCGACGTCAAAGATGCAAAATTTGTTCGTGGACGTCCGTCAAGACGTTGTCTATGCATACGGTTGGCCATCACGGCTTTTCTGGGCCATTTGGAAGGTCAAACGAGCCCCGAAGCGAGCATACGCCTCATTTTGATGATATTCGTGTGCTATTGCACTCCATTTTTTGGGTGATCGGGATTCCGATATCAAAAATGCCAAATTTGTTCGTGGACGTCCGTCAAGACGTTGTCTATGCATACGGTTGGCCATCACAGCTTTTCCGACCCATTTGGAAGGTCAAACGAGCCCCGAAGTGAGCATACGCCTCATTTTGACGATTTTCGTGTGCTATTGCACACCATTTTTTGGGTGATCGTGATTCCGACGTCAAAAATGCCAAATTTGTTCGTGGACGTCCGTCAAGACGTTGTCTATGCATACGGTTGGCCATCACGGCTTTTCCGACCCATTTGGAAGGTCAAACGAGCCCCGAAGCGAGCATACGCCTCATTTTGACGATTTTCGTGTGCTATTGCACACCATTTTTTGGGTGATCGGGATTCCGACGTCAAAAATGCCAAAGTTCTTCGTGGGCGTCCGTCAAGACGTTGTCTATGCATACGGTTGGCCATCACGGCTTTTCCAACCCATTTGGAAGGTCAAACGAGCCCCGAAGCGAGCATACGCCTCATTTTGATGATATTCGTGTGCTATTGCACACCATTTTTTGAGTGATCGAGATTCCGATATCAAAAATGCCAAATTTGTTCGTGGACGTCCGTCAAGACGTTGTCTATGCATACGGTTGGCCATCACGGGTTTTCTGGGCCATTTGGAAGGTCAAACGAGCCCCGGAGCGAGCATACGCCTCATTTTGACGATTTTCGTGTGCTATTGCACACCATTTTTTGGGTGATCGGGATTCCGACGTCAAAGATGAAAAATTTGTTCGTGGACGTCCGTCAAGACGTTGTCTATGCATACGGTTGGCCATCACGGCTTTTCTGGGCCATTTGGAAGGTCAAACGAGCCCCGAAGCGAGCATACGCCTCATTTTGATGATATTCGTGTGCTATTGCACTCCATTTTTTGGGTGATCGGGATTCCGATATCAAAAATGCCAAATTTGTTCGTGGACGTCCGTCAAGACGTTGTCTATGCATACGGTTGGCCATCACGTCTTTTCCAACCCATTTGGAAGGTCAAGCGATCCCCGAAGCGATCATACGCCTAATTTTTACAATTTTCGTGTGCTATTGCACACCGTTTTTTTGGATGATCGGGATTCCGACGTCAAAAATGCCAAATTTGTTCGTGGACGTCCGTCAAGACGTTGTCTATGCATACGGTTTGCCATCACGGCTTTTCCGACCCATTTGGAAGGTCAAGCGATCCCCGAAGCGATCATACGCCTAATTTTGACAATTTTCGTGTGCTATTGCACACCGTTTTTTGGATGATCGGGATTCCGACGTCAAAAATGCCAAATTTGTTCGTGGACGTCCGTCAAGACGTTGTCTATGCATACGGTTGGCCATCACGGCTTTTCCGACCCATTTGGAAGGTCAAACGATCCCCGAAGCGAGCATACTCCTCATTTAAACGATTTTGTGTGCTATTACACACCTTTTTTGGGTGATCGGGATTCCGACGTCAAAAATGCCAAATTTATTCGTAGACGTCCGTCAAGATGTTGTCTATGCATATGATTGGCCATCACGGCTTTTTCGACCCATTTGGAAGGTCAAACGAGCCCCGAAGCGAGCATACGCCTCATTTAAACAATTTTCGTGTGCTATTACACACCATTTTTTGGGTGATCGGGATTCCGACGTCAAAAATGCCAAATTTAATCATGGACGTCCGTCAAGACGTATTCTATTCATACGGTTGGCCATCACGGCTTTTCCGACCCATTTGGAAGGTCAAACGAGCCCCGAAGCGAGCATACGCCTCATTTAAAAAATTTCGTGTGCTATTACACCCCATTTTATTGGTGATCGGGATTCCGACGTCAAAAATGCCAAATTTGTTCTTGGACGTCCGTCAAGACGTTGTCTATGCATACGATTGGCCATCATGGCTTTTCCAACCCATTTGGAAGGTCAAACGAGCCCCGAAGCGAGCATACGCCTCATTTAAACAATTTTTGTGTGCTATTACACACCATTTTTGGGGTGATCGGGATTCCGACGTCAAAAATGTCAAATTTGTTCGTGGACGTCCGTCAAGACGTTGTCTATGCATACGGTTGGCCATCACGGCTTTTCCGACCCATTTGGAAGGTCAAACGAGCCCCGAAGCGAGCATAGGCCTCATTTTGACGATTTTCGTGTGCTATTACACACCATTTTTTGGGTTATCGGGATTCCGACGTCAAAAATGCCAAATTTGTTTGTGGACTTCCGTCAAGACGTTGTCTATGCATACGGTTGGCCATCACGGCTTTTCCGACCCATTTGGAAGGTAAAACGAGCCCCGAAGCGAGCATACGCCTCATTTTGACGATTTTCATGTGCTATTGCACACCATTTTTTGGGTGATCGGGATTCCAACGTCAAAAATGCCAAATTTGTTCGTGGACGTCTGTCAAGACGTTGTCTATGCATACGGTTGGCCATCACGGCTTTTCCGACCCATTTGGAAGGTCAAACGAGCCCCGAAGCGAGCATACACCTCATTTTGACGATTTTCGTGTGCTATTGCACACCATTTTTTGGGTGATCGGGATTCCAACGTCAAAAATGCCAAATTTGTTCGTGGACGTCCGTCAAGACGTTGTCTATGCATACGGTTGGCCATCACGGCTTTTCCGACCCATTTGGAAGGTCAAACGAGCCCGAAGCGAGCATACGCCTCATTTTGATGATTTTCGTTTGCTATTACACACAATTTTTTGGGTGATAGGGATTTCGACGTCAAAAATGCCAAATTTGTTCGTGGACGTCCGTTAAGACATTGTCTATGCATACGGTTGTCCATCACGGCTTTTCCGACCCATTTGGAAGGTCAAAAGAGCCCCGAAGCGAGCATACGCCTCATTTTGACGATTTTCGTGTGCTATTGCACACCATTTTTTGGGTGATCAAAATTCCGACGTCAAAAATGCCAAATTTGTTCGTGGACGTCCGTCAAGATGTTGTCTATGCATACGGTTGGCCATCACGGCTTTTCCGACCCATTTGGAAGGTCAAACGAGCCCTGAAGCGAGCACACGCCTCATTTTGACGATTTTCGTGTGCTATTGCACACCATTTTTTGGGTGATCGGGATTCCGACGTCAAAATTGCCAAATTTGTTCGTGGACGTCCGTCAAGACGTTATCTATGCATACGGTTGGCCATCACGGCTTTTCCGACCCATTTGGAAGGCCAAACGAGCCCCGAACCGAGCATACTCCTCATTTAAACGATTTTCGTGTGCTATTACACACCTTTTTTGGGTGATCGGGATTCCAACGTCAAAAATGCCAAATTTGTTCGTAGACGTCCGTCAAGATGTTGTCTATGCATACGATTGGCCATCACGGCTTTTTCGACCCATTTGGAAGGTCAAACGAGCCCCGAAGCGAGCATACGCCTCATTTAAACAATTTTCGTGTGCTAATACACACCATTTTTTTGGTGATCGGGATTCCGACGTCAAAAATGCCAAATTTGTTCTTGGACGTCCAACAAGACGTTGTCTATGCATACGATTGGCCATCACGGCTTTTCCAACCCATTTGGAAGGTCAAACGAGCACCGAAGCGCGCATACGCCTCATTTAAACAATTTTAGTGTGCTATTACACACCATTTTTTGGGTGATCGGGATTCCGACGTCAAAAATGCCAAATTTGTTCGTGGACGTCCGTCAAGACGTTGTCTATGAATACGGTTGGCCATCACGGCTTTTCCGACCCATTTGGAAGGTCAAACGAGCCCCGAAGCGAGCATAGGCCTCATTTTGACGATTTTCGTATGCTATTACACACCATTTTTTGGGTTATCAGGATTCCGACGTTAAAAATGCCAAATTTGTTTGTGGACGTCGGTCAAGATGTTGTCTATGCATACGGTTGGCCATCACGGCTTTTCCGACCCATTTGGAAGGTCAAACGAGCCCCGAAGCGAGCATAGGCCTCATTTTGACGATTTTCATGTGCTATTGCACACCATTTTTTGGGTGATCGGGATTCCAACGTCAAAAATGCCAAATTTGTTCGTGGACGTCTGTCAAGACGTTATCTATGCATACGGTTGGCCATCACAGCTTTTCCGACACATTTGGAAGGTCAAACGAGCCCCGAAGCGAGCATACGCCTCATTTTGACGATTTTCGTGTGCTATTGCACACTTTTTTTTGGGTGATCGGGATTTTGATGTCAAAAATGCCAAATTTGTTCGTGGACGTCCGTCAAGACGTTGTCTATGCATACGGTTGGCCATCACGGCTTTTCCGACCCATTTGGAAGGTCAAACGAGCCCCGAAGCGAGCATACGCCTCATTTTGACGATTTTCGTGTGCTATTACACACCATTTTTTGGGTGATCGGGATTCCGACGTCAAAAATGCCAAATTTGTTCGTGGACGTCCGTCAAGACGGTTTCTTTGCATACGGTTGGCCATCACGACTTTTCCGACCCATTTGGAAGGTCAAACGAGCCCCGAAGCGAGCATACGCCTCATTTTGATGATTTTCGTGTGCTATTGCACACCATTTTTTGGGTGATCGGGATTCCGACATCAAAAATGCCAAATTTGTTCGTGGACGTCCGTCAAGATGTTGTCTATGTATACAGCTGGCCATCACATCTTTTCCGACACATTTGTAAGGTCAAACGAGCCCCGAAGCGAGCATACGCCTCATTTTGACGATTTTCGTGTGCTATTGCACACTTTTTTTTGGGTGATCGGGATTTCGATGTCAAAAATGCCAAATTTGTTTGTGGACGTCCGTCAAGACGTTGTCTATGCATACGGTTGGCCATCACGGCTTTTCCGACCCATTTGGAAGGTCAAACGAGCCCCGAAGCGAGCATACGCCTCATTTTGACGATTTTCCTGTGCTATTGCACACCATTTTTTGGGTGATCGGGATTCCGACGTCAAAAATGCCAAATTTGTTCGTGGACGTCTGTCAAGACGTTATCTATGCATACGGTTTGCCATCACGGCTTTTTTGACCCATTTGGAAGGTCAAACGAGCCCCGAAGCGAGCATATGCCTCATTTTCACGATTTTCGTGTGCTATTGCACACTATTTTTTGGGTGATCGGGATTCCGATGTCAAAAATGCCAAATTTGTTCGTGGACGTCCGTCAAGTTGTTGTCTATGCATACGGTTGGCCATCACGGCTTTTCCGACCCATTTGGGAGGTCAAACGAGCCTCGAAGCGAGCATACGCCTTATTTAAACAATTTTCGTGTGATATTACACACCATTTTTTGGATGATCACGATTCCGACGTCAAAAATGCAAAATTTGATCGTGGACGTCCGTCAAGACATTGTCTATGCATACGGTTGGCCATCACGGCTTTTCTGACCCATTTGGAAGGTCAAATGAGCCCCGAAGCGAGCATACGCCTCATTTTGACGATTTTCCTGTGCTATTGCACACCTTTTTTTGGGTGATCGAGATTCCGACGTTAAAAATGCCAAATTTGTTCGTGGACGTCCGTCAAGACGTTGTCTATGCATACAGCTGGCCATCACGGATTTTCTGACCCATTTGGAAGGTCAAACGAGCCCGAAGCGAGCATACGCCTCATTTAAACGATTTTCACGTGCTATTACACACCATTTTTTTGGTGATCGGGATTCCGACGTCAAAAATGCCAAATTTGTTTGTGGACGTCCGTCAAGACGTTGTCTATGTATACGGTTGGCCATCACGGCTTTTTCGACCCATTTGGAAGGTCAGAAGAGCCCCGAAGCGAGCATACGCCTCATTTTGACGATTTTCATGTGCTATTGCACACCATTTTTTGGGTGATCAGGATTCCGACGTCAAAAATGCCAAATTTGTTCGTGGACGTCCGTCAAGACATTGTTTATGGATACGGTTGGCCATCACGGCTTTTCCAACCCATTTGGAAGGTCAAACGAGCCCCGAAGCGAGCATACGCCTCATTTAAACAATTTTCGTGTGCTATTACACACCATTTTTTGGGTGATCGGGATTCCGACGTCAAAAATGCAAAATTTGTTCGTGGACATCCATCAAGACGTTGTATATGCATACGGTTGGCCATCACGGCTTTTTCAACCCATTTGGAAGGTCAAACGAGCCCCGAAGCAAGCATACGCCTCATTTTGACGATTTTCGTGTGCTATTGCACACCATTTTTTGGGTGATCGGGATTCCAACATCAAAAATGCCAAATTTGTTAGTGGATGTCCGTCAAGACGTTGTCTATGCATACGATTGGCCATCACGGCTTTTCCGACCCATTTGGAAAGTCAAACGAGCCACGAAGCGAGCATACGCCTCATTTTGATGATTTTCGTGTGCTATTGCACCCCATTTTTTGGGTGATCGGGATTCCGACGTTAAAAATGCCAAATTTGTTCGTGGACGTCCGTCAAGACGTTGTCTATGCATACGGTTGGCCATCACGGCTTTTCCGACCCATTTGGAAGGTCAAACGAGCCCCGAAGCGAGCATACGCCTCATTTAAACAATTTTCGTGTGCTATTACACACCATTTTTTGGGTGATCGGGATTCCGACGTCAAAAATGCAAAATTTGTTCGTGGACATCCATCAAGACGTTGTATATGCATACGGTTGGCCATCACGGCTTTTTCAACCCATTTGGAAGGTCAAACGAGCCCCGAAGCAAGCATACGCCTCATTTTGACGATTTTCGTGTGCTATTGCACACCATTTTTTGGGTGATCGGGATTCCAACATCAAAAATGCCAAATTTGTTAGTGGATGTCCGTCAAGACGTTGTCTATGCATACGATTGGCCATCACGGCTTTTCCGACCCATTTGGAAAGTCAAACGAGCCACGAAGCGAGCATACGCCTCATTTTGATGATTTTCGTGTGCTATTGCACCCCATTTTTTGGGTGATCGGGATTCCGACGTTAAAAATGCCAAATTTGTTCGTGGACGTCCGTCAAGACGTTGTCTATGCATACGGTTGGCCATCACGGCTTTTCCGACCCATTTGGAAGGTCAAAAGAGCCCCGAAGCGAGCATACGCCTCATTTTGACGATTTTCGTGTGCTATTGCACACCATTTTTTGGGTGATCGGGATTCCAACGTCAAAAATGCCAAATTTGTTCGTGGACGTCCATCAAGACGTTTTCTATGCATACGGTTGGCCATCACGGCTTTTCCGGCCCATTTGGAAGGTCAACCGAGCCCCGAAGCGAGCATACACCTCATTTTGACGATTTTCGTGTGCTATTGCACACCATTTTTTGGGTGATCGGGATTCCAACGTCAAAAATGCCAAATTTGTTCGTGGACGTCCGTCAAGACGTTGTCTATGCATACGGTTGGCCATCACGGCTTTTCCGACCCATTTGGAAGGTCAAACGAGCCCCGAAGCGAGCATACGCCTCATTTTGACGATTTTCGTTTGCTATTACACACAATTTTTTGGGTGATCGGGATTCCGACGTCAAAATAGCCAAATTTGTTCGTGGACGTCCGTCAAGACATTGTCTATGCATACGGTTGTCCATCACGGCTTTTCCGACCCATTTGGAAGGTCAAACGAGCCCCGAAGCGAGCATACGCCTCATTTTGACGATTTTCGTGTGCTATTGTACACCATTTTTTGGGTGATTAAAATTCCGACATCAAAAATGCCAAATTTGTTCGTGGACATCCGTCAAGATGTTGTCTATGCATACGGTTAGCCATCACAGCTTTTCCAACCCATTTGGAAAGTCAAACGAGCCACGAAGCGAGCATACGCCTCATTTTGATGATTTTCGTGTGCTATTGCACCCCATTTTTTGGGTGATCGGGATTTCGACGTTAAAAATGCCAAATTTATTTGTGGACGTCCGTCAAGACGTTGTCTATGCATACGGTTGGCCATCACGGCTTTTCCGACCCATTTGGAAGGTCAAAAGAGCCCCGAAGCGAGCATACGCCTCATTTTGACGATTTTCGTGTGCTATTGCACACCATTTTTTGGGTGATCGGGATTCCAACGTCAAAAATGCCAAATTTGTTCGTGGACGTCCATCAAGACGTTTTCTATGCATACGGTTGGCCATCACGGCTTTTCCGGCCCATTTGGAAGGTCAAACGAGCTCCGAAGCGAGCATACGCCTCATTTAAACCATTTTCGTGTGCTATTACACACCATTTTTTAGGTGATCGGGATTCCGACGTCAAAAATGCCAAATTTAATCATGGACGTCCGTCAAGACGTTGTCTATTCATACGGTTTGCCATCACTGCTTTTCCGACCCATTTGGAAGGTCAAACGAGCACCGAAGCGAGCATACGTCTCATTTTGACGATTTTCGTGTGCTATTGCACACCATTTTTTGGGTGATCGGGATTCCGACGTCAAAAATGCCAAATTTGTTCGTGGACGTCCATCAAGACATTGTCTATGCATACAGTTGGCCATCACGGCTTTTCCGACCCATTTGGAAGGTCAAACGAGCCTCGAAGCGAGCATACGCCTTATTTAAACAATTTTCGTGTGATATTACACACCATTTTTTGGATGATCGGGATTCCGACATCAAAATTGCAAAATTTGATCGTGGACGTCCGTCAAGACGTTGTCTATGCATACGGTTGTCCATCACGGCTTTTCCGACCAATTTGGAAGGTCAAACGAGCCCCGAAGCGAGCATACGCCTCATTTTAACGATTTTCGTGTGCTATTACACACCATTTTTTGGGTGATCGGGATTCCGACGTCAAAAATGCAAAATTTGTTCGTGGACATCCATCAAGACGTTGTATATGCATACGGTTGGCCATCACGGATTTTCCAACCCATTTGGAAGGTCAAACGAGCCCCAAAGCGAGCATACGCCTCATTTTGACGATTTTCGTGTGCTATAGCACACCATTTTTTGGGTGATCGGGATTCCAACGTCAAAAATGCCAAATTTGTTCGTGGACGTCCGTCAAGACATTGTCTATGCATACGGTTGGCCATCACGGCTTTTCCGACCCATTTGGAAGGTCAAACGAACCCCGAAGCGAGCATACGCCTCATTTTGACGATTTTCGTGTGCTATTGCACACCATTTTTTGGGTGATCGGGATTCCAACGTCAAAAATGCCAAATTTGTTCGTGGACGTCCGTCAATATGTTGTCTATGCATACGGTTAGCCATCAAAGCTTTTTCGACCCATTTGGAAGATCAAACGAGCCCCGAAGCGAGCATACGCCTCATTTGGATGATTTTCGTGTGCTATTTTACTACATTTTTTGGGGATCGGGATTCCGACGTCAAAAATGCAAAAAAAATTTCGTGGACGTCCGTCAAGACGTTGTCTATGCATACGGTTGGCCATCACGGCTTTTCCGACCCATTTGGAAGGTCAAAAGAGCCCCGAAGCGAGCATACGCCTCATTTTGACGATTTTCGTGTGCTATTGAATACCATTTTTTGGGTGATCGGGATTCCAACGTCAAAAATGCCAAATTTGTTCGTGGACGTCCATCAAGACGTTTTCTATGCATACGGTTGGCCATCACGGCTTTTCCGGCCCATTTGGAAGGTCAAACGAGCTCCGAAGCGAGCATACGCCTCATTTAAACCATTTTCGTGTGCTATTACACACCATTTTTTAGGTGATCGGGATTCCGACGTCAAAAATGCCAAATTTAATCATGGACGTCCGTCAAGACGTTGTCTATTCATACGGTTGGCCATCACGGCTTTTCCGACCCATTTGGAAGGTCAAACGAGCACCGAAGCGAGCATACGTCTCATTTTGACGATTTTCGTGTGCTATTGCACACCATTTTTTGGGTGATCGGGATTCCGACGTCAAAAATGCCAAATTTGTTCGTGGACGTCCGTCAAGACATTGTCTATGCATACAGTTGGCCATCACGGCTTTTCCGACCCATTTGGAAGGTCAAACGAGCCTCGAAGCGAGCATACACCTTATTTAAACAATTTTCGTGTGATATTACACACCATTTTTTGGATGATCGGGATTCCGACATCAAAATTGCAAAAGTTGATCGTGGACGTCCGTCAAGACGTTATCTATGCATACGGTTGGCCATCACGGATTTTCCAACCCATTTGGAAGGTCAAACGAGCCCCAAAGCGAGCATACGCCTCATTTTGACGATTTTCGTGTGCTATAGCACACCATTTTTTGGGTGATCGGGATTCCAACGTAAAAAATGCCAAATTTGTTCATGGACGTCCGTCAAGACATTGTCTATGCATACGGTTGGCCATCACGGCTTTTCCGACCCATTTGGAAGGTCAAACGAACCCCGAAGCGAGCATACGCCTCATTTTGACGATTTTCGTGTGCTATTGCACACCATTTTTTGGGTGATCGGGATTCCAACGTCAAAAATGCCAAATTTGTTCGTGGACGTCCGTCAATATGTTGTCTGTGCATACGGTTAGCCATCACAGCTTTTTCGACCCATTTGGAAGATCAAACGAGCCCCGAAGCGAGCATACGCCTCATTTGGACGATTTTCGTGTGCTATTTTACTACATTTTTTGGGGATCGGGATTCCGACGTCAAAAATGCAAAAAAAATTTCGTGGACGTCCGTCAAGACGTTGTCTATGCATACGGTTGGCCATCACGGCTTTTCCAACCCTTTTGGAAGGTCAAACAAGCCCCAAAGTGAGCATACGCCTCATTTACACAATTTTCGTGTGCTATAGCACACCATTTTTTGGGTAATCGGGATTCCAACGTCAAAAATGCCAAATTTGTTCGTGGACGTCCGTCAAGACGTTGTCTATGCATACGGTTGGCCATAACGGCTTTTCCGACCCATTTGGAAGGTCAAACGAGCCCCGAAGCTAGCATACGCCTCATTTTGACGATTTTCGTGTGCTATTGCACACTTTTTTTTGGGTGATCGGGATTTCGATGTCAAAAATGCCAAATTTGTTTGTGGACGTCCGTCAAGACGTTGTCTATGCATACGGTTGGCCATCACGGCTTTTCCGACCCATTTGGAAGGTCAAACGAGCCCCGAAGCGAGCATACGCCTCATTTTGACGATTTTCCTGTGCTATTGCACACCATTTTTTGGGTGATCGGGATTCCGACGTCAAAAATGCCAAATTTGTTCGTGGACGTCTGTCAAGACGTTATCTATGCATACGGTTTGCCATCACGGCTTTTCCGACCCATTTGGAAGGTCAAACGAGCCCCGAAGCGAGCATATGCCTCATTTTCACGATTTTCGTGTGCTATTGCACACTATTTTTTGGGTGATCGGGATTCCGATGTCAAAAATGCCAAATTTGTTCGTGGACGTCCGTCAAGTTGTTGTCTATGCATACGGTTGGCCATCACGGCTTTTCCGACCCATTTGGGAGGTCAAACGAGCCTCGAAGCGAGCATACGCCTTATTTAAACAATTTTCGTGTGATATTACACACCATTTTTTGGATGATCGCGATTCCGACGTCAAAAATGCAAAATTTGATCGTGGACGTCCGTCAAGACATTGTCTATGCATACGGTTGGCCATCACGGCTTTTCCGACCCATTTGGAAGGTCAAACGAGCCCCGAAGCGAGCATACGCCTCATTTTGACGATTTTCCTGTGCTATTGCACACCTTTTTTTGGGTGATCGAGATTCCGACGTTAAAAATGCCAAATTTGTTCGTGGACGTCCGTCAAGACGTTGTCTATGCATACAGCTGGCCATCACGGATTTTCTGACCCATTTGGAAGGTCAAACGAGCCCGAAGCGAGCATACGCCTCATTTAAACGATTTTCACGTGCTATTACACACCATTTTTTTGGTGATCGGGATTCCGACGTCAAAAATGCCAAATTTGTTTGTGGACGTCCGTCAAGACGTTGTCTATGCATACGGTTGGCCATCACGGCTTTTTCGACCCATTTGGAAGGTCAGAAGAGCCCCGAAGCGAGCATACGCCTCATTTTGACGATTTTCATGTGCTATTGCACACCATTTTTTGGGTGATCAGGATTCCGACGTCAAAAATGCCAAATTTGTTCGTGGACGTCCGTCAAGACATTGTTTATGGATACGGTTGGCCATCACGGCTTTTCCAACCCATTTGGAAGGTCAAACGAGCCCCGAAGCGAGCATACGCCTCATTTTGACGATTTTCGTGTGCTATTGCACTCCATTTTTTGGGTGATCGGGATTCTGACGTCAAAAATGCCAAATTTATTCGTGGACGTCCGTCAAGACGTTGTCTATGCATACGGTTGGCCATCACGGATTTTCCGGCCCATTTGGAAGGTCAAACAAGCTCCGAAGCGAGCATACGCCTCATTTTGATGATTTTCGTGTGCTATTAAACACCATTTTTTGGGTGATCGGGATTCTGACGTCAAAAATTCCAAATTTAATCATGGACGTCCGTCAAGACGTTGTCTATTCATACGGTTGGCCATCACGGCTTTTCCGACCCATTTGGAAGGTCAAACGAGCCCCGAAGCGAGCATACGCCTCATTTTGACGATTTTCGTGTGCTATTGCACACCATTTTTTGGGTGATCGGGATTCCGACGTCAAAAATGCCAAATTTGTTCGTGGACGTCCGTGAAGACATTGTCTATGCATACAGTTGGCCATCACGGCTTTTCCGACCCATTTGGAAGGTCAAACGAGCCCCGAAGCGAGCATACGCCTCATTTAAACAATTTTCGTGTGCTATTACACACCATTTTTTGGGTGATCGGGATTCCGACGTCAAAAATGCAAAATTTGTTCGTGGACATCCATCAAGACGTTGTATATGCATACGGTTGGCAATCACGGCTTTTTCAACCCATTTGGAAGGTCAAACGAGCCCCGAAGCAAGCATACGCCTCATTTTGACGATTTTCGTGTGCTATTGCACACCATTTTTTGGGTGATCGGGATTCCAACATCAAAAATGCCAAATTTGTTAGTGGATGTCCGTCAAGACGTTGTCTATGCATACGATTGGCCATCACGGCTTTTCTGACCCATTTGGAAAGTCAAACGAGCCACGAAGCGAGCATACGCCTCATTTTGATGATTTTCGTGTGCTATTGCACCCCATTTTTTGGGTGATCGGGATTCCGACGTTAAAAATGCCAAATTTGTTCGTGGACGTCCGTCAAGACGTGATCTATGCATACGGTTGGCCATCACGGCTTTTCCGACCCATTTGGAAGGTCAAAAGAGCCCCGAAGCGAGCATACGCCTCATTTTGACGATTTTCGTGTGCTATTGCACACCATTTTTTGGGTGATCGGGATTCCAACGTCAAAAATGCCAAATTTGTTCGTGGACGTCCATCAAGACGTTTTCTATGCATACGGTTGGCCATCACGGCTTTTCCGGCCCATTTGGAAGGTCAAACGAGCCCCGAAGCGAGCATACACCTCATTTTGACGATTTTCGTGTGCTATTGCACACCATTTTTTGGGTGATCGGGATTCCAACGTCAAAAATGCCAAATTTGTTCGTGGACGTCCGTCAAGACGTTGTCTATGCATACGGTTGGCCATCACGGCTTTTCCGACCCATTTGGAAGGTCAAACGAGCCCCGAAGCGAGCATACGCCTCATTTTGACGATTTTCGTTTGCTATTACACACAATTTTTTGGGTGATCGGGATTCCGACGTCAAAATAGCCAAATTTGTTCGTGGACGTCCGTCAAGACATTGTCTATGCATACGGTTGTCCATCACGGCTTTTCCGACCCATTTGGAAGGTCAAACGAGCCCCGAAGCGAGCATACGCCTCATTTTGACGATTTTCGTGTGCTATTGCACACCATTTTTTGGGTGATTAAAATTCCGACATCAAAAATGCCAAATTTGTTCGTGGACATCCGTCAAGATGTTGTCTATGCATACGGTTAGCCATCACAGCTTTTCCAACCCATTTGGAAAGTCAAACGAGCCACGAAGCGAGCATACGCCTCATTTTGATGATTTTCGTGTGCTATTGCACCCCATTTTTTGGGTGATCGGGATTTCGACGTTAAAAATGCAAAATTTATTCGTGGACGTCCGTCAAGACGTTGTCTATGCATACGGTTGGCCATCACGGCTTTTCCGACCCATTTGGAAGGTCAAAAGAGCCCCGAAGCGAGCATACGCCTCATTTTGACGATTTTCGTGTGCTATTGCACACCATTTTTTGGGTGATCGGGATTCCAACGTCAAAAATGCCAAATTTGTTCGTGGACGTCCATCAAGACGTTTTCTATGCATACGGTTGGCCATCACGGCTTTTCCGGCCCATTTGGAAGGTCAAACGAGCTCCGAAGCGAGCATACGCCTCATTTAAACCATTTTCGTGTGCTATTACACACCATTTTTTAGGTGATCGGGATTCCGACGTCAAAAATGCCAAATTTAATCATGGACGTCCGTCAAGACGTTGTCTATTCATACGGTTGGCCATCACTGCTTTTCCGACCCATTTGGAAGGTCAAACGAGCACCGAAGCGAGCATACGTCTCATTTTGACGATTTTCGTGTGCTATTGCACACCATTTTTTGGGTGATCGGGATTCCGACGTCAAAAATGCCAAATTTGTTCGTGGACGTCCGTCAAGACATTGTCTATGCATACAGTTGGCCATCACGGCTTTTCCAACCCATTTGGAAGGTCAAACGAGCCTCGAAGCGAGCATACGCCTTATTTAAACAATTTTCGTGTGATATTACACACCATTTTTTGGATGATCGGGATTCCAACATCAAAATTGCAAAATTTGATCGTGGACGTCCGTCAAGACGTTGTCTATGCATACGGTTGTCCATCACGGCTTTTCCGACCAATTTGGAAGGTCAAACGAGCCCCGAAGCGAGCATACGCCTCATTTTAACGATTTTCGTGTGCTATTACACACCATTTTTTGGGTGATCGGGATTCCGACGTCAAAAATGCAAAATTTGTTCGTGGACATCCATCAAGACGTTGTATATGCATACGGTTGGCCATCACGGATTTTCCAACCCATTTGGAAGGTCAAACGAGCCCCAAAGCGAGCATACGCCTCATTTTGACGATTTTCGTGTGCTATAGCACACCATTTTTTGGGTGATCGGGATTCCAACGTCAAAAATGCCAAATTTGTTCGTGGACGTCCGTCAAGACATTGTCTATGCATACGGTTGGCCATCACGGCTTTTCCGACCCATTTGGAAGGTCAAACGAACCCCGAAGCGAGCATACGCCTCATTTTGACGATTTTCGTGTGCTATTGCACACCATTTTTTGGGTGATCGGGATTCCAACGTCAAAAATGCCAAATTTGTTCGTGGACGTCCGTCAATATGTTGTCTATGCATACGGTTAGCCATCAAAGCTTTTTCGACCCATTTGGAAGATCAAACGAGCCCCGAAGCGAGCATACGCCTCATTTGGACGATTTTCGTGTGCTATTTTACTACATTTTTTGGGGATCGGGATTCCGACGTCAAAAATGCAAAAAAAATTTCGTGGACGTCCGTCAAGACGTTGTCTATGCATACAGTTGGCCATCACGGCTTTTCCGACCCATTTGGAAGGTCAAAAGAGCCCCGAAGCGAGCATACGCCTCATTTTGACGATTTTCGTGTGCTATTGCACACCATTTTTTGGGTGATCGGGATTCCAACGTCAAAAATGCCAAATTTGTTCGTGGACGTCCATCAAGACGTTTTCTATGCATACGGTTGGCCATCACGGCTTTTCCGGCCCATTTGGAAGGTCAAACGAGCTCCGAAGCGAGCATACGCCTCATTTAAACCATTTTCGTGTGCTATTACACACCATTTTTTAGGTGATCGGGATTCCGACGTCAAAAATGCCAAATTTAATCATGGACGTCCGTCAAGACGTTGTCTATTCATACAGTTGGCCATCACGGCTTTTCCGACCCATTTGGAAGGTCAAACGAGCACCGAAGCGAGCATACGTCTCATTTTGACGATTTTCGTGTGCTATTGCACACCATTTTTTGGGTGATCGGGATTCCGACGTCAAAAATGCCAAATTAGTTCGTGGACGTCCGTCAAGACATTGTCTATGCATACAGTTGGCCATCACGGCTTTTCCGACCCATTTGGAAGGTCAAACGAGCCTCGAAGCGAGCATACACCTTATTTAAACAATTTTCGTGTGATATTACACACCATTTTTTGGATGATCGGGATTCCGACATCAAAATTGCAAAAGTTGATCGTGGACGTCCGTCAAGACGTTGTCTATGCATACGGTTGGCCATCACGGATTTTCCAACCCATTTGGAAGGTCAAACGAGCCCCAAAGCGAGCATACGCCTCATTTTGACGATTTTCGTGTGCTATAGCACACCATTTTTTGGGTGATCGGGATTCCAACGTAAAAAATGCCAAATTTGTTCATGGACGTCCGTCAAGACATTGTCTATGCATACGGTTGGCCATCACGGCTTTTCCGACCCATTTGGAAGGTCAAACGAACCCCGAAGCGAGCATACGCCTCATTTTGACGATTTTCGTGTGCTATTGCACACCATTTTTTGGGTGATCGGGATTCCAACGTCAAAAATGCCAAATTTGTTCGTGGACGTCCGTCAATATGTTGTCTGTGCATACGGTTAGCCATCACAGCTTTTTCGACCCATTTGGAAGATCAAACGAGCCCCGAAGCGAGCATACGCCTCATTTGGATGATTTTCGTGTGCTATTTTACTACATTTTTTGGGGATCGGGATTCCGACGTCAAAAATGCAAAAAAAATTTCGTGGACGTCCGTCAAGACGTTGTCTATGCATACGGTTGGCTATCACGGCTTTTCCAACCCTTTTGGAAGGTCAAACAAGCCCCAAAGTGAGCATACGCCTCATTTACACAATTTTCGTGTGCTATAGCACACCATTTTTTGGGTAATCGGGATTCCAACGTCAAAAATGCCAAATTTGTTCGTGGACGTCCGTCAAGACGTTGTCTATGCATACAGTTGGCCATAACGGCTTTTCCGACCCATTTGGAAGGTCAAACGAGCCCCGAAGCGAGCATACGCCTCATTTAAACCATTTTCGTGTGCTATTACACACCATTTTTTAGGTGATCGGGATTCCGACGTCAAAAATGCCAAATTTAATCATGGACGTCCGTCAAGACGTTGTCTATTCATACGGTTTGCCATCACGGCTTTTCCGACCCATTTGGAAGGTCAAACGAGCACCGAAGCGAGCATACGTCTCATTTTGACGATTTTCGTGTGCTATTGCACACCATTTTTTGGGTGATCGGGATTCCGACGTCAAAAATGCCAAATTTGTTCGTGGACGTCCGTCAAGACATTGTCTATGCATACAGTTGGCCATCACGGCTTTTCCGACCCATTTGGAAGGTCAAACGAGCCTCGAAGCGAGCATACGCCTTATTTAAACAATTTTCGTGTGATATTACACACCATTTTTTGGATGATCGGGATTCCGACATCAAAATTGCAAAATTTGATCGTGGACGTCCGTCAAGACGTTGTCTATGCATACGGTTGTCCATCACGGCTTTTCCGACCAATTTGGAAGGTCAAACGAGCCCCGAAGCGAGCATACGCCTCATTTTAACGATTTTCGTGTGCTATTACACACCATTTTTTGGGTGATCGGGATTCCGACGTCAAAAATGCAAAATTTGTTCGTGGACATCCATCAAGACGTTGTATATGCATACGGTTGGCCATCACGGATTTTCCAACCCATTTGGAAGGTCAAACGAGCCCCAAAGCGAGCATACGCCTCATTTAAATGATTTTCGTGTGCTATTGCACACCATTTTTTGGGTGATCGGGATTCCGACGTCAAAAATGTCAAATTTGTTTGTGGACATCCATCAAGACGTTGTCTATGCATACGGTTGGCCATCACGGATTTTCCAACCCATTTGGAAGGTCAAACGAGCCCCAAAGCGAGCATACGCCTCATTTTGACGATTTTCGTGTGCTATAGCACACCATTTTTTGGGTGATCGGGATTCCGAAGTCAAAAATGCCAAATTTGTTTGTGGACGTCCGTCAAGTTGTTGTCTATGCATACGGTTGGCCATCACGGCTTTTCCGACCCATTTGGAAGGTCAAACGAGCTCCGAAGCAAGCATACGCCTCATTTAAACAATTTTCGTGTGCTATTACACACCATTTTTTGGGTGATCGGGATTCCGACGTCAAAAATGCCAAATTTGTTCGTGGACGTCCGTCAAGACGTTGTCTATGCATACGGTTGGCCATCACGGCTTTTCCGACCCATTTGGAAGGTCAAACTAGCCTGAAGCGAGCATACGCCTCATTTTGACGATTTTCGTGTGCTATTACACACCATTTTTTGGGTGATCGTGATTCTGACGTCAAAAATGCCAAATTTGTTGTGGATGTCCGTCAAGTTGTTGTCTATGCATACGGTTGGCCATCACGGCTTTTTCGACCCATTTGGAAGGTCAAACGTGCCCCGAAGCGAGCATACGCCTCATTTTGACGATTTTCGTGTGCTATTGCACACCATTTTTTGGGTGATCGGGATTTCAACGTTAAAAATGCTAAATTTGTTTGTGGACGTCCGTCAAGACGTTTTCTATGCATACGGTTGGCCATCACAGCTTTTCTGACCCATTTGGAAGGTCAAACGAGCCCGAAGCGAGCATACGCCTCATTTCGACGATTTTCGTGTGCTATTGCACACCATTTTTTGGGTGATCCGGATTCCAACGTCAAAAATGCCAAAATTTTTCGTGGATGTCCGTCAGGACGTTGTCTATGCATACGGTTGGTCATCACGGCTTTTGCAACCCATTTGGAAGGTCAAACGAGCCCCGAAGCGAGCATACGCCTCATTTCGACGATTTTCGTGAGCTATGGCACACCATTTTTTGGGTGATCGGGCTTCCGACGTCAAAAATGCCTAATTTTTTCGTGGACGTCTGTCAAGACGTTGTCTATGCATACGGTTGGCGATCACGGCTTTTCCGACCCATTTGGAAGGTCAAACAAGTCCCGAAGCGAGCATACGCCTTATTTCGACGATTTTCATGTGCTATTGCACACCATTTTTTGGGTGATCGGGATTCCGACGTCAAAAATGCCAAAAAATTTTCGTGGACGTCCGTCAAGACATTGTCTTTGCATAAGGTTGGCCATCACGGCTTTTCCGACCAATTTGGAAGGTCAAACGAGCCCCGAAGCAAGCATACTCCTCATTTCGACGATTTTTGTGTGCTATTGCACACCATTTTTGGGGTGATCGGGATTCCGACGTCAAAAATGCCAAATTTGTTCGTGGACGTCCGTCAAGACGTTGTCTATGCATACGGTTGTCCATAACGGCTTTTCCAACCCGTTTGGAAGGTCAAACGAGCCCCGAAGGGAGCATACGCCTCATTTCGATGATTTTCGCTTGCTATTGCACACCATTTTATGGGTGATTCAGATTCCGACGTCAAAAATGCCAAATTTTTTCGTGGACGTCCGTCAAGACGTTGTCTATGCATAGGGTTGGCCATCACAGCTTTTCCGACCCATTTGGAAGGTCAAACGAGCCCCAAAGCGAGCATACGCCTCATTTCGACGATTTTCGTGTGCTATTGCACACCATTTTTTGGGTGATCGGGATTCCGACGTCATAAATGCCAAATGTTTTCCTGGACGTCCGTCAAGACGTCGTATATACATACGGTTGTCCATCAAGGCTTTTCTGACCCATTTGGAAGGTCAAACCAGCCCCGAAGCGAGCATACACCTCATTTCGACGATTTTCGTTTGCTATTGCACACCATTTTTTGGGTGATCGGGATTCCGACATCAAAAATGCCAAGTTTTTTTGTGTACGTTCATCAAGACGTTTTCTATGCATACAGTTGGCCATCACGGCTTTTCCGACCCATTTGGAAGGTCAAACGAGCCCCGAAGCGAGCATACACCTCATTTCGACAATTTTCGTGTGCTATTGCACACCATTTTTTGGGTGATCGGGATTCCGACGTCAAAAATGCCAAATTTTTTCGTGGAAGTCTATCAATACGTTGTCTATGCATACGGTTGGCCATTACGGCTTTTTCGACCCATTTGGAAGGTCAAACGAGCCCCGAAGCGAGCATACGCCTCATTTCAACGATTTTCGTGTGCTATTGCTCACCATTTTTTGGGTGATCGGGATTCCGACGTCAAAAATGCCAAATTTTTTCGTGGACGTCCGTCAAGACGTTGTCTATGTATACGGTTGGCCATCACGGCTTTTCCGACCCATTTGGAAGGTCAAACGAGCCCCGAAGCGAGCATACGCCTCATTTCGACGATTTTTGTGTGCTATTGCACACCATTTTTTGGGTGATCGGGATTCCGATGTCAAAATGCCTAATTTTTTCGTGGACGTCCGTCAAGACGTTGTCTATGCATACGGTTGGCCATCACGGCTTTTCCGACCTATTTAGAAGGTCAAACGAGCCCCAAAGTGAGCATACGCCTCATTTTGACGATTTTCGTGTGCTATTGCACACCATTTTTCGGGTGATCGGGATTCCGACGTCAAAAATGCCAACTTTTTTCATGGACGTCCGTCAAGACGTTGTCTATGCATACGGTTGGTCATCACAGCTTTTCCGACCCATTTGGAAGGTAAAACGAGCCCCGAAGCGAGCATACGCCTCATTTCGAAGATTTTCGTGTGCTATTGCTCCATTTTTTGGGTGATCCGGATTCCGACGTCAAAAATGCCAAATTTTTTCGTGGACGTCCAACAAGACGTTGTCTATGCATACGGTTTGCCATCACGGCATTTCCGACCCATTTGGAAGGTCAAACGAGCCAAGAAGCGAGCATACGCCTCATTTCGACGATTTTCGTGTGCTATTGCACACCATTTTTTGGGTGATCTGCATTTCGACGTCAAAAATACCAAATTTTTTCATGGACGTTCGTCAAGACGTTGTCTATGCATACGGTTGGCCATCACGGCTTTTTCGACCCATTTGGAAGGTCAAACGAGCCATCAAGCGAGCATACGCCTCATTTCGATGACTTTCGTGTGCTATTGCACACCTTTTTTGGGTGATCGGTGTTCCGATGTCAAAAATGCAAATTTTTTTCGTGGACGTCCGTCAAGACGTTTTCTTTTCATACGGTTTGCCATCACGGCTTTTCCGACCCATTTGGAAGGTCAAACGAGCCCCGAAGCGAGCATACACCTTGTTTCGACGATTTTCGTGTGCTATTGCACACCATTTTTTGGGTGATCGGGATTCCAACGTCAAAATTGCCAAATTTTTTCGTGGACGTCCGTCAAGACGTTGTCTATGCATACGGTTGGCAATCACAGCTTTTCCGACCCATTTGGAAGGTCAAACGAGCCCCGAAGCGAGCATACGCCTCATTTCAACGATTTTCGTGTGCTATTGCACACCATTTTTTGGGTGATCGGGATTCTGAAGTCAAAAATGCCAAATTTTTTCATGGACGTCCGTCAAGACGTTGTCTATGCATACGGTTGGCCATCACAGATTTTCCGACCCATTTGGAAGGTAAAACGAGCCCCAAAGCGAGCATACGCCTCATTTCGATGATTTTCGTGTGCTATAACACACAATTTTTTTGGGTGATCCGGATTCCGATTTCAAAAATGCCAAATTTTTTCGTGGACGTCCGTCAAGACGTTGTCTATGCATACGGTTGGCAATCACAGCTTTTCCGACCCATTTGGAAGGTCAAACGAGCCCCGAAGCGAGCATACGCCTCATTTCGATGATTTTTGTGTGCTATTGCACACCATTTTTTGGGTGATCGGGATTCCGACGTCAAAAATGCCAAATTTTTTCGTGGACGTCCGTCAAGACATTGTCTATGCATACGGTTGGCCATCACGGCTTTTCCGACCCATTTGGAAGGTCAAAGGAGTCCTGAAGCGAGCATACGCCTCATTTCGACGATTTTCGTTTGCTATTGCAAACCATTTTTTGGGTGATCAGGATTCCGACGTCAAAATTGTCAAATTTTTTCGTGGACGTCCGTCAAAACGTTGTCTATGCATACGGTTGGCCATCACGGCTTTTCAGACCCATTTGGAAGGTCAAACGAGCCTCGATGCGAGCATACGCCTCATTTCGACTATTTTCGTGTGCTATTGCACACCATTTTTTGGGTGATCGGGATTCCGACGTCAAAAATGCCAAATTTTTTCGTGGACGTCCGTTAAGACGTTGTCTATGCGTATGGTTGGCCATCACAGCTTTTCCGACCAATTTGGAAGGTCATACGAGCCCCGAAGCGAGCATACGCCTCATTTTGTCGATTTTCGTGTGCTATTGCACACCATTTTTTGGGTGATCGGGATTCCGACGTCAAAAATGGCAAATTTTTTCATGGACGTCCGTCAAGACGTTGTCTATGCATACGGTTGGCCATCACGGCTTTTCTGACCCATTAGGAAGGTCAAACGAGCCCCGAAGCTAGCATACGCCTCATTTCGATGATTTTCGTGTGCTATTGCACACCATTTATTGGGTAATCGGGATTCCGACGTCAAAAATGCCAAATTTTTTTGTGGATGTCCGTCAAGACGTTTTCTATGCATACGGTTGGCCATCACGGCTTTTCCGACCCATTTGGAAGGTTAAATTAGCCCTGAAGCGAGCATACACCTCATTTGGACGATTTTCGTGTGCTATTGCACACCATTTTTTGGGTGATCGGGATTCCGACGTTAAAAATGCCAAATTTTTTCGTGGACGTCCGTCAAGACGTTGTCTATGCATACGGTTGGCCATCACGGCTTTTCTGACCCTTTAGGAAGGTCAAACGAACCCCGAAGCGAGCATACGCCTCATTTCGATGATTTTTGTGAGCTATTGCACACCATTTTTTGGGTGATCGGTACTCCGACGTCAAAAATGCCAAATTTTTTTGTGGACGTCCGTCAAGACGTTTTCTATGCATACGGTTGGCCATCACGGCTTTTCCGACCCATTTGGAAGGTCAAATGAGCCCCGAAGCGAGCATACGCCTCATTTCGACGATTTTCGTGTGCTATTGCACACCATTTTTTGGGTGATCGGAATTCCGACGTCAAAAATGCCAAATTTTTTCATGGACGTCCGTCAAGACGTTGTCTATGCATACGGTTGTCTATCACAGCTTTTCCGACCCATTTGGAAGGTCAAACGAGCCCCAAAGCGAGCATACACCTCATTTCGACGATTTTCGTGTGCTATTGCACACCATTTTTTGGGTGATCAGGATTCCGACGTCAAAAATGCCAAATTTTTTCATGGACGTCCGTCAAGATGTTGTCTATGCATACGGTTGGTTATCACAGCTTTTCCGACCCATTTGGAAGGTAAAACGAGCCCCGAAGCGAGCATACGCCTCATTTCGATGATTTTCGTGTGCTATTGCTCCATTTTTTGGGTGATCAGGATTCCGACGTCAAAAATGCCAAATGTTTTCGTGGACGTCCGTCAAGACCTCGTTTATGCATACGGTTTGCCGTCAACTCTTTTCCAACCCATTTGAAAGGTCAAATGAGCCCCGAAGCGAGCATACACCTCATTTCGACGATTTTCGTTTGCTATTGCACACCATTTATTGGGTGATCGGGATTCCGACATCAAAAATGCCAAGTTTTTTTGTGTACATTCGTCAAGACGTTTTCTATGCATACAGTTGGCCATCACGGCTTTTCCGACCCATTTGGAAGGTCAAACGAGCCCCGAAGCGAGCATACACCTCATTTCGACAATTTTCGTGTGCTATTGCACACCATTTTTTGGGTGATCGGGATTCCGACGTCAAAAATGCCAAATTTTTTTGTGGACGTCTGTCAAGACATTGTCTATGCATACGGTTGGCCATTACGGATTTTTCGACCCATTTGGAAGGTCAAACGAGCCCCGAAGCGAGCATACGCCTCATTTCAACGATTTTCGTGTGCTATTGCTCACCATTTTTTGGGTGATCGGGATTCCGACGTCAAAAATGCCAAATTTTTTCGTGGACGTCCGTCAAGACGTTGTCTATGTATACGGTTGGCCATCACGGCTTTTCCGACCCATTTGGAAGGTCAAACGAGCCCCGAAGCGAGCATACGCCTCATTTCGACGATTTTCGTGTGCTATTGCACACCATTTTTTGGGTGATCGGGATTCCGATGTCAAAAATGCCTAATTTTTTCGTGGACGTCTGTCAAGACGTTGTCTATGCATACGGTTGGCCATCACGGCTTTTCCGACCTATTTAGAAGGTCACACGAGCCCCAAAGTGAGCATACGCCTCATTTCGACGATTTTCGTGTGCTATTGCACACCATTTTTTGGGTGATCGGGATTCCGACGTCAAAAATGCCAATTTTTTTCGTGGACGTCCGTCAAGACATTGTCTATGCATACGGTTGGCCATCACGACTTTTCTGACCCATTTGGAAGGTCAAACGAGCCCTGAAGCGAGCATACGCCTCATTTCGACAATTTTCGTGTGCTATTGCACGCCATTTTTTGGGTGGTCAGGATTCCGACGTCAAAAATGCCAAATTTTTTCATGGACATCCGTCAAGACGTTGTCTATGCATACGGTTGGCCATCACGGCTTTTCTGACCCATTTGGAAGGTGAAACGAGCCCCGAAGCGAGCATACGCCTCATTTGGACGATTTTCGTGTGCTATTTTACTACATTTTTTGGGTGATCGGGATTCCGACGTCAAAAATGTAAAAAAATTTCGTGGACGTACGTCAAGACGTTTTCTATGCATACGTTTGGCCATCACGGCTTTTCTGACCCATTTGGAAGGTCAAATGAGCCCCAAAGCGTGCATACGCCTCATTTCGACGATTTTCATGTGCTATTGCACACCATTTTTTTGGTGATCGGGATTCCGACGTCAAAAATGCCAAATTTTTTCATGGACGTCCGTCAAGACGTTGTCTATGCATACAGTTGGCCATCACAGCTTTTGCAACCCATTTGGAAGGTCAAACGAGCCCCGAAGCGAGCATACGCCTCATTTCGACGATTTTCGTGTGCTATTGCACACCATTTTTTGGGTGATCGGAATTCCGACGTCCAAAATGCCCATTTTTTCGTGGACGTCCGTCAAGACGTTGTCTATGCATACGGTTGGCCATCAAGGCTTGTTCGACCCATTTGGAAGGTCAAACGAGCCTCCAAGTGAGCATACGCCTCATTTCGACAATTTTCGTGTGCTATTGCACACCATTTTTTGGGTGATCGGGATTTCGACGTCAAAAATGCCAAATTTTTTCATGGACGTCCGTCAAGACGTTGTCTATGCATATGGTTGGCAATCACAGCTTTTGCAACCCATTTGGAAGGTCAAACGAGCCCCGAAGCGAGCATACGCCTCATTTCGAAGATTTTCGTGTGCTATTGCACGCCATTTTTTGGGTGATCGATATTCTGACGTCAAAAATGCCAACTTTTTTCATGGACGTCCGTCAAGACGTTGTCTATGCATACGGTTGGTCATCACAGCTTTTCCGACCCATTTGGAAGGTAAAACGAGCCCCGAAGCGAGCATACGCCTCATTTCGAAGATTTTCGTGTGCTATTGCTCCATTTTTTGGGTGATCGGGATTCCGACGTCAAAAATACCAAATTTTTTCGTGGACGTCCAACAAGACGTTGTCTATGCATACGGTTTGCCATCACGGCATTTCCGACCCATTTGGAAGGTCAAACGAGCCCCGAAGCGAGCATACGCCTCATTTCGACGATTTTCATGTGCTATTGCTCCATTTTTTGGGTGATCAAGATTCCGACATCAAAAATGCCAAATTTTTTCGTGGACGTCCATCAGAACGTTGTTTATGCATACGGTGGGCCATCACGGATTTTCCGACCCATTTGGAAGGTCAAACGAGCCACGAAGCGAGCATACGCCTCATTTCGATGATTTTCGTGTGCTATTGCACACCGTTTTTTGGGTGATCTGCATTTCGACGTCAAAAATGCCAAATTTTTTCATGGACGTTCGTCAAGACGTTGTCTATGCATACGGTTGGCCATCACGGCTTTTTCGACCCATTTGGACGGTCAAACGAGCCATGAAGCGAGCATACGCCTCATTTCGATGACTTTCGTGTGCTATTGCACACCTTTTTTTGAATGATCGGTGTTCCGATGTCAAAAATGCAAAATTTTTTCGTGGACGTCCGTCAAGACGTTATCTTTTCATACGGTTTGCCATCACGGCTTTTCCGACCCATTTGGAAGGTCAAACGAGCCCCGAAGCGAGCATACACCTTGTTTCGACGATTTTCGTGTGCTATTGCACACCATTTTTTGGGTGATCGGGATTCCAACGTCAAAAATGCCAAATTTTTTCGTGGACGTCCGTCAAGACGTTGTCTATGCATACGGTTGGCAATCACAGCTTTTTCGACCCATTTGGAAGGTCAAACGAGCCCCGAAGCGAGCATACGCCTCATTTCAACGATTTTCGTGTGATATTGCACACCATTTTTTGGGTTATCGGGATTCTGAAGTCAAAAATGCCAAATTTTTTCATGGACGTCCGTCAAGACGTTGTCTATGCATACGGTTGGCCATCACAGATTTTCCGACCCATTTGGAAGGTAAAACGAGCCCCAAAGCGAGCATACGCCTCATTTCGATGATTTTCGTGTGCTATAACACACAATTTTTGTGGGTGATCCAGATTCCAATTTCAAAAATGCCAAATTTTTTCGTGGACGTCCGTCAAGACGTTGTCTAGGCATACGGTTGGCAATCACAGCTTTTCCGACCTATTTGGAAGGTCAAACGAGCCCCGAAGCGAGCATACGCCTCATTTCGATGATTTTCGTGTGCTATTGCACACCATTTTTTGGGTGATCGGGATTCCGACGTCAAAAATGCCAAATTTTTTCGTGGACGTCCGTCAAGACATTGTCTATGCATACGGTTGGCCATCACGGCTTTTCCGGCTTATTTGGAAGGTAAAAGGAGTCCTGAAGCGAGCATACGCCTCATTTCGACGATTTTCGTGTGCTATTGCACACCATTTTTTGGGTGATCAGGATTCCGACGTCAAAAATGCCAAATTTTTTCGTGGACATCCGTCAAGACGTTGTCTATGCATACGGTTGGCCATCACGGCTTTTCAGACCCATTTGGAAGGTCAAACGAGCCTCGATGCGAGCATACGCCTCATTTCGACTATTTTCGTGTGCTATTGCACACCATTTTTTGGGTGATCGGGATTCCGACGTTAAAAATGCCAAATTTTTTAGTGGACGTCCGTCAAGACGTTGTCTATGCGTATGGTTGGCCATCACAGCTTTTCCGACCAATTTGGAAGGTCATACGAGCCCCGAAGCGAGCATACGCCTCATTTTGTCGATTTTCGTGTGCTATTGCACACCATTTTTTGGGTGATCGGGATTCCGACGTCAAAAATGCCAAATTTTTTCATGGACGTCCGTCAAGACGTTGTCTATGCATACGGTTGGCCATCACGGCTTTTTTGACCCATTAGGAAGGTCAAACGAGCCCCGAAGCTAGCATACGCCTCATTTCGATGATTTTCGTGTGCTATTGCACACCATTTTTTGGGTAATCGGGATTCCGACGTCAAAAATGCCAAATTTTTTTGTGGATGTCCGTCAAGACGTTTTCTATGCATACGGTTGGCCATCACGGCTTTTCCGACCCATTTGGAAGGTTAAATTAGCCCCGAAGCGAGCATACACCTCATTTGGACGATTTTCGTGTGCTATTGCACACCATTTTTTGGGTGATCGGGATTCCGACGTTAAAAATTCCAAATTTTTTCGTGGACGTCCGTCAAGACGTTGTCTATGCATACGGTTGGCCATCACGGCTTTTCTGACCCATTAGGAAGGTCAAACGAACCCCGAAGCGAGCATACGCCTCATTTCGATGATTTTTTTGTGCTATTGCACACCATTTTTTGGGTGATCGGTATTCCGACGTCAAAAATGCCAAATTTTTTCGTGGACGTCCGTCAAGACGTTTTCTATGCATACGATTGGCCATCACGGCTTTTCCGACCCATTTGGAAGGTCAAATGAGCCCCGAAGCGAGCATACGCCTCATTTCGACGATTTTCGTGTGCTATTGCACACCATTTTTTGGGTGATCGGAATTTCGACGTCAAAAATGCCAAATTTTTTCATGGACGTCTGTCAAGACGTTGTCTATGCATACGGTTGTCTATCACAGCTTTTCCGACCCATTTGGAAGGTCAAACGAGCCCCAAAGCGAGCATACACCTCATTTCGACGATTTTCGTGTGCTATTGCACACCATTTTTTGGGTGATCAGGATTCCGACGTCAAAAATGCCAAATTTTTTCATGGACGTCCGTCAAGACGTTGTCTGTGCATACGGTTGGTCATCACAGCTTTTCCGACCCATTTGGAAGGTAAAACGAGCCCCGAAGCGAGCATACGCCTCATTTCGATGATTTTCGTGTGCTATTGCTCCATTTTTTGGGTGATCAGGATTCCGACGTCAAAAATGCCAAATGTTTTCGTGGACGTCCGTCAAGACCTCGTTTATGCATACGGTTTGCCATCAACGCTTTTCCTACCCATTTGAAAGGTCAAATGAGCCCTGAAGCGAGCATACGCCTCATTTCGATGATTTTCGTGTGCTATTGCACACCCTTTTTTGGGTGATCGGGATTTCGACGTCAAAAATGCCAAATTTTTTCGTGGACGTCCGTCAAGACGTTGTCTATGCATACGGTTGGCCATCACGGCTTTTCCGACCCATTTAGAAGGTCAAACAAGCCCCGAAGCGAGCATACGCCTCATTTCGACGATTTTCGTGTGCTATTGCACACCATTTTTTGGGTGATCGGGATTCCGACGTCAAAAATGCCAAATTTTTTCGTGGACGTCCGTCAAGACGTTTTCTATGCATACGGTTGGCCATCACGGCTTTTCTGACCCATTTGGAAGGTCAAACGAGCGCCGAAGCGAGCATACGCCTCATTTCGACGTATTTCGTGTGCTATTGCTCCATTTTTTGGGTGATCGGGATTCCGACGTCAAAAATGCAAAATTTTTTCGTGAACGTCCGTCAGGACGTTGTCTATGCATACGGTTGGCCATCACGGATTCTCCGACCAATTTGGAAGGTCAAACGAGTCACGAAGCGAGCATACGCCTCATTTCGACAATTTTCGTGTGCTATTGCACACCATTTTTTGGATGATCTGGATTCCGACGTCAAAAATTCCAAATTTTTTGATGGACGTTCGTCAAGACGTTGTCTATGCATACGGTTGGCCATCACGGCTTTTACGACCCATTTGGAAGGTCAAACGAGCCATGAAGCGAGCATACGCCTCATTTCAACGACTTTCGTGTGCTATTGCACACCATTTTTTGGGTGATCGGGATTCCGACGTTAAAAATGCAAAAAATTTTCGTGGACGTTTTTCAAGACGTTATCTATGCATACGGTTGGCCATCACGGCTTGTACGACCCATTTAGAAGGTCAAAGTAGCCCCGAAGCGAGCATACGCCTCATTTCGACGATTTTCGTGTGCTATTGCACACCATTTTTTGGGTGATCCGGATTCCGACGTCAAAAATGCCAAATTTTTTCATGGACATCCGTCAAGATGTTGTCTATGCATACGGTTGGCTATCACGGCTTGTCCGACCCATTTGGAAGGTCAAACGAGCCCCGAAGCGAGCATACGCTTCATTTCGTGTGCTATAGCACACCATTTTTTGGGTGATCCGGATTCCGACCTCAAAAATGCCAAATTTTTTCGTGGACGTCCGTCAAGACCTTGTCTATGCATACGGTTGGCCATCACGGCTTTTCCGACCCAATTGGCAGGTCAAACGAGCCCTGAAGCGAGCATATGCCTCATTTCGATGATTTTCGTGTGCTATTGCACACCATTTTTTGGCTGATTCAGATTCCGACGTCAAAAATGCCAAATTTATTCGTGGACGTCCGTCAAGACCTTGTCTATGCATACGGTTGGCGATCACAGCTTTTCCGACCCATTTGGAAGGTCAAACAAGTCCCAAAACGAGCATACGCTTCATTTCGATGATTTTCGGTTGCTATTGCACACCATTTTTTGGTGATCCGGATTCCGATGTCAAAAATGCCAAATTTTTCTGTGGACGTCCGTCAACACCTTTTCTATGCATACGATTGTCCATTACGGCTTGTCCGACCCATTTGGAAGGTCAAACGAGCCCCGTAGCGAGCATACGCCTCATTTCGACAATTTTCGTGTGCTATTGCACACCCTTTTTTGGGTGATCCGGATTCCAACGTCAAAAATGCAAAATTTTTTCGTGGACGTCCGTCAAGACGTTGTCTATGCATACGGTTGGCCATCACGGCTTTTCCAACCCAATTGGAAGGTCAAACGAGCCCCGAAGCGAGCATATGCCTCATTTCGATGATTTTCGTGTGCTATTGCACACCATTTTTTGGGTGATCGGATTCCGACGTCAAAAATGCCAAAATTTTTCGTGGACGCCCGTCAAGATGTTGTCTATGCATACAGTTGTCCATCACGTCTTTCCCGACCCATTTGGAAGGTCAAACGAGCCCCGAAGCGAGCATACGCCTCATTTCGACGATTTTTGTTTGCTATTGCACACCATTTTTTCGGTGATCCGGATTCCGACGTCAAAAATGCATAATTTTTTCGTGGACGTTTGTCATGACCTTGTCTATGCATACGGTTGGCCATCACGGCTTTTCCGACCCATTTGGAAGGTGAAACGAGCCCCGAAGTGAGCATACGCCTCATTTCGACGATTTTCATTTGCTATTGCACACCATTTTTTGGGTGATCCGAATTTCGACGTCAAAAATGTCAATTTTTTCGTGGACGTCCGTCAAGACCATGTCTATGCATACAGTTGGCCATCATGGCTTTTCCGACCTATCTGGAATGTCAAACGCGCCCTGAAGCGAGCATACGCCTCATTTCGACGATTTTCGTGTGCTATTGCACACCTTTTTTTGTGGTATCCGTATTCCGACGTCAAAAATGCCAAATTTTTTCGTGAACGTCCGTCAAGACCTTGTCTATGCATACAATTGGCCATCACGGCTTTTACGACCCATTTGGAAGGTCAAACGAGCCCCGAAGCGAGCATACGCCTCATTTTGACGATTTTCGTGTGCTATTGCACACCATTTTTTGGGTGATCGGGATTCCGACGTCAAAAATATCAAATTTCTTCATGGATGTCCGTCAAGACGTTGTCTATGCATACGGTTGGCCATCACGGCTTTTACGACCCATTTGGAAGGTCAAACGAGCCCTGAAGCGAGCATACACCTCATTTCGACGATTTTTGTGCGCTATTGCACACATTTTTTGGGTGATTCGGATTCTGACGTCAAAAATGCATATTTTTTCGTAGACATTCCTCAAGACCTTGTCTATGAATAAGGTTGGCAATGACGTCTTTTCCGACCCATTTGGAAGGTCAAACGAGCCCCGAAGCGAGCATACGCCTCATTTCGGCGATTTTCGTGTGCTATTGCACACCATTTTTTGGGTGATCCAGATTCCGACGTCAAAAATGCGAAATTTTTTCGTGGACGTCCGTCAAGATGTTGTCTATGCGTACGGTTGTCCATCACGGCTTGTCCGACCCATTTGGAAGGTCAAACAAGCCCCGAAGCGAGCATACGCCTCATTTCGACGATTTTCGTGTGCTATTGCACAACATTTTTTGGGTGATCCGGATTCCGACGTCAAAAATGCAAAAAAATTTCGTGGACGTCCGTCAAGACGTTTTCTATGCATTCGGTTGGACATCACGACTTTTCCGACCCATTTGGAAGGTCAACCGAGCCCCGAGGCGAGCATACGCCTCATTTTGATGATTTTCGTGTTCTATTGCACACCATTTTTTGGGTGATCCGAATTCCGACGTCAAAAATGCCAAATCTTTTCGTGGACATCCGTCAAGACCTTGTCTATACATACGGTTTGCCATCACGGCTTTTCTGACACATTTTGAAGGTCAGACGAGCCCCGAAGCGAGCATACGCCTCATTTCGATGATTTTCGTGTGCTATTGCACACCATTTTTTGGGTGATCCAGATTCCGACGTCAAAAATGCTAAAAAAATTTGTGGACGTCTGTCAAGACATTATCTATGCATACGATTGGCCATCACGGCTTGTCCGACCCATTTGGAAGGTCAAACTAGCCCCGAAGCAAGCATACGCCTCATTTCGACGATTTTCGTGTGCTATTGCACACCATTTTTTGGGTGATCCGATTCAGACGTCAAAAATGCCAAATTTTTACGTGGACATCCGTCAAGACCTTGTCTATGCATATGGTTGGCCATCACGGCTTTTCCGACAAATTTTGAAGGTCAAACAAGCCCCGAAGCGAGCATACGCCTCATTTCGATGATTTTCGTGTGCTATTGCACACCATTTTTTGGGTGATCCGGATTCTGACGTCAAAAATGCTAAATTTTTTCGTGGACGTCCGTCAAGACATTATCTATGCATACGATTGGCCATCACGGCTTGTCCAACCCATTTGGAAGGTCAAACTAGCCCCGAAGCGAGCATACACCTTATTTCGACGATTTTCGTGTGCATAGCACACCATTTTTTGGGTGATCCTGATTCCGACATCAAAAATGCCAAATTTTTTCGTGGACGTCCATCAAGATGTTGTCTATGCATACGGTTGGCCATCACGGCTTGTCCGACCCATTTGGAAGTTCAAATGAGCCCCGAAGCGAGCATTCGCTTCATTTCGTGTGCTATTGCACACCATTTTTTGGGTGATCCAGATTCCGACCTCAAAAATGCCAAATTTTTTCGTGGACGTCCGTCAAGACCTTGTCTATGCATACGGTTGGCTATCACGGCTTGTCCGACCCATTTAGAAGGTCAAACGAGCCCCGAAGCGAGCATACGCCTCATTTCGACGATTTTCGTGTGCTATTGCACACCATTTTTTGGGTGATCGGGATTCCAACGTAAAAAATGGCAAATGTTTTCGTGGACATTCGTCAAGACCTTGTCTATGCATACGGTTGGCCATCACGGCTTTTCCGACCCATTTGGAAGGTCAAACGAGCCCCGAAGCGAGCATACGCCTCATTTCGACGATTTTCGTGTGCTACTGCACACCATTTTTTGGGTGATCCGGATTCCGACGTCAAAAATGGCAAATTTTTTCGTGGACGTCCGTCAAGACATTGTCTATGCATACGGTTGGCCATCACGGCTTTTCCAACCCATTTGGAAGGTCAAACGAGCCCCGAAGCGAGCATACGCCTCATTTCGACGATTTTCGTGTGCTTTTGCACACCATTTTTTGGGTGATCCGCATTCCGACGTCCAAAATGCCAAATTTTTTAGTGGACGTCCATCTAGACCCTTTCTATGCATACGGTTGGCCATCACGGCTTGTCCGGCCCATTTGAAAGGTCAAACGAGCCCCGAAGCGAGCATACGCCTCATTTCGACGATTTTCGTGTGCTATTGCACACCATTTTTTGGGTGATCCGGATTCCGACGTTAAAAATTACAAATTTTTTCGTGGACGTCCGTCAAGACATTGTTTATGCATACGGTTGGCAATCACGGCTTTTCCGACCCATTTGGAAGGTCAAACGAGCTCCGAAGCGAGCATACGCCTCATTTCGACGATTTTTGTGTGCTATTGCACACCAATTTTTGGGTGATCCGCATTCCGACGTCCAAAATGCCAAATTTTTTAGTGGACGTCCGTCAAGACCTTGTCTATTCATACGGTTGGCCATCACGGCTTGTCCGACCCATTTGGAAGGTCAAACGAGCCCCGAAGCGAGCATACGCCTCATTTCGACGATTTTCGTGTGCTATTGCACACCATTTTTTGGGTGATCCACATTCCGACGTCCAAAATGCCAAATTTTTTAGTGGACGTCCGTCAAGACCTTGTCTATGCATACGGTTGGCCATCACGGCTTGTCTGACCCATTTGGAAGGTCAAACGAGCCCCGAAATGAGCATACGCCTCATTTCGACGATTTTCGTGTGCTATTGCACACTATTTTTTGGGTGATCCGGATTCCGACGTCAAAAATGGCAAATTTTTTCGTGGACGTCCGTCAAGACATTGTCTATGCATACGGTTGGCCATCACGGATTTTCCGACCCATTTGGAAGGTCAAACGAGCCTCGAAGCGAGCATACGCCTCATTTCGACGATTTTCATGTGCTATTGCACACCATTTTTTGGGTGATCCGGATTCCGACGTCAAAAATGCCAAATTTTTTTGTGGACGTCCGTCAAGACCTTGTCTATGCGTACGGTTGGCCATCACGGCTTGTCCGACCCATTTGGAAGGTCAAACGATCCCCGAAGCAAGCATACGCCTCATTTCGATGATTTTCGTGTGCTATTGCACACCATTTTTTGGGTGATCCGGATTCCGACGTCAAAAATACAAAAAAATTTCGTGGACGTCCGTCAAGACGTTGTCTATGCATTCGGTTGGACATCACGACTTGTCCGAGCCATTTGGAAGGTCAAACAAGCCCCGAAGCGAGCATACGCCTCATTTCGACGACTTTCGTGTGCTATTGCACACCATTTTTTGGGTGATCTGGATTCCGACGTCAAAAATGCAAATTTTTTTGTGGACGTCCGTCAAGACCTTGTCTATGCATACGGTTGGCCATCACAGATTTTCCGACCCATTTGGAAGGTCAAACGAGCCCCGAGCGAGCATACTCCTCATTTCGATGATTTTCGTGTGATATAGCGCACCATTTTTTGGGTGATCCGGATTCTGACGTCAAAAATGCCAAATTTTTTCGTGTACGTCCGTCAAGACCATTCCTAGGCATACGGTTGGCCATCACGGCTTTTCCGACCCATTTAGAAGGTCAAACGAGCCCGGAAGAGAGCATACCCCTCATTTCGACGATTTTCGTGTGTTATAGCACACCATTTTTTGGGTGATCTGGATTCCGATGTCAAAAATGCCAAATTTTTTCGTGGACGTCAGTCAAGACCTTGACTATGCATACAGTTTGCCATCACGGCTTGTCCGACCCATTTGGAAGGTCAAACGAGCCCCGAAGCGAGCATACGCCTTATTTCGACGATTTTCGTGTGCTATTGCACACCATTTTTTGGGTGATCCAGATTCCGACGTCAAAAATGCCAAATTTTTTAGTGGACGTCCGTCAAGACCTTTTCTATGCATACGGTTGTCCATCACGGCTTTTCCGACCCATTTGGAAGGTCAAACGAGCCCCGAAGCGAGCATACGCCTCATTTCGACGATTTTCGTGTGCTATTGCACACCATTTTTTGGTGTTCCGGATTCTGACATCAAAAATGCCAAATGTTTTCGTGGACGTCCGTCAAGACCTTGTCTATGCATACGGTTGGCCATCACAGCTTGTCCGACTCATTTGGAAGGTCAAACGAGCCCCGAAGCGAGCATACCCCTCATTTCGACGATTTTCGTGTGCTATAGCACACCATATTTTGGGTGATCCGAATTCCGATGTCAAAAATGCCAAATTTTTTTGTGGACGTCCGTCAAGACCTTGTCTATGCATACGGTTGGCCATCACGGCTTGTCCGACCCATTTGGAAGGTCAAATGAGCCCCGAAGAGAGCATACCCCTCATTTCGACGATTTTCGTGTGCTATAGCACACAATATTTTGGGTGATCCGGATTCCGACGTCAAAAATGCCAAATTTTTTCGTGGACGTCCCTCAAGACCTTGTCTATGCATAAGGTTGGCCATCACGGCTTGTCCGACCCATTTGGAAAGTCAAACGAGCCTCGAAGCGAGCATACCCCTCATTTCGACGATTTTCGTGTGCTATAGCACACCATTGTTTGGGTGATCCGGATTCCGACGTCAAAAATGCCAAATGTTTTCGTGGACGTCCGTCAAGACCTTGTCTATGCATACGGTTGGCCATCACGGCTAGTCTGACCCATTTGGAAGGTCAAACGAGCCCCGAAGAGAGCATACCCCTCATTTCGACGATTTTCGTGTGCTATAGCACACCATTTTTTGGGTGATCCGGATTCCGACGTCAAAAATGCCAAATGTTTTTGTGGACGTCCGTCAAGACCTTGTCTATGCATAAGGTTGGCCATCACGGCTTGTCCGACCCATTTGGAAGGTCAAACGAGCCTCAAAGCGAGCATACCCCTCATTTCGACGATTTTCGTGTGCTATAGCACACCATTTTTTGGGTGATCCGGATTCCGACGTCAAAAATTCCAAATTTTTTCGTGGTCGTCCGTCAAGACCTTGTCTATGCATACGGTTGGCCATCACGGCTTGTCCGACCCATTTGGAAGGTCAAACGAGCCCCGAAGCGAGCATACCCCTCATTTCGACGATTTTCGTGTGCTATAGCACACCATTTTTTGGGTGATCCGGATTCCGACGTCAAAAATGCAAAAAGATTTCGTGGACGTCCGTCAATATATATATATATATATATATATATATCTTATTATATAAAGTATATATATAAGTTGAAATTTATTTTTCATTCATATCAATTAAATTTCAATTATTCTTAATGAATTTTCTAATTACACAACTATCTCATAACCCCAAACTAAAAAATGTGATGTATGAGATAGTTTATCCTAGCACAAATACTTCTGATTAGTTTCACTGTTCAAACCATTTATATTATACGAAAATAAATTTATCGTTATTAGAAGGTAAGGGAATATTAACTTTAAACACCTATGAATATTAATATGTCTAAAGATTAGTGTCGGATCTGAATCAGCATTTGAATTATTGCTGGCATTTTCTATCTTTGTAAAAGGAACCTTAATTGCGTATATGAGTTGGGAAGATCTAGTTCTGGAAAGTGATTTCGTAATTAAGATCATAATTTGTTTAATTACTACTGTAACCTAAATTAGAAACCTTACTTTAAGAAGGATAACATTTTTTTTGAATCGGTTATGTTCTAACTACATGTATTTAGTTTATAAGGTAATATTTTTTTTGAAGATAAGACTTTCTTTTACGGAGCTTTAAAAGCCTGATGAAAAAGCAAAAAAAAAATTATAATAGTTCAGTTGGTTTAGAGGGTGATCATTCACAAAAGTGATTTGAGATCAATCCCTTCTTAATGACTTCTAAATAGTTTTTTTGTGGTGGCTAAGTTGGTTTGGAGGGTGATCATTTACATAATTGATTTTTGATCGATCCCTCCTTAATGCCTTTTAAATAGTCTTTTGGGGTGGCTAAGTTGATTTGAAGGGTGATCATTCACGGGGATGATTAGGGATCAATCCCTCCTTAGTAGCTTTTAAACGGTCCTTTAGAATCGCTATATTGATTTGGAGGGTGGTCATTCACACGGATGACCCGATATCAATTCCTTCTCAATGCCTTATGAATTAAGCCTATTGCACAGAGCTTGCCTGGTGCAATTTACGTCCTCGATCAGGTTTGATAAAGTGGATGAAAAGTTCTGTATTTTCTAAAGTAATTAGTCATTTAAGATATAATAGATAAAAAGAATTGTTGTTTTTTAATTTGTTAAATTGAACAAGTAATTAAAAATAACTATAAAAGAAAAACCGAACAAATAAAATAGGACAGAATAAGTATTTGATTACACGGTTGAATGATTTTTTCATTGGTTTTTTAAATACAACTTTTACACATTAAAATGAAGTTATCGGAGATCACTACTATTTGAATTTTGATGTCCATCATGTGGTTCAAGATTTCTGTGCTGCAAAATTTATGGAAAAAAACATCCGTTACTATCTTTTCTTCTTTTCTTTGTAAGTATTTAGAAAAGGGAAAAGGATTAAATATACTCCTAAACTATTTGAAAAGGTTTAGGATATATCCTCCGTTTAAAGCTTGGTTTACTCATGCCCTCGCCGTCCAACTTTTGGTCCAGCTTTTCTCTTATAGGTGTAAGTTGTCATGTTGGATATATCCAACTCATTTTTCATTTCTTTAAATGTCAAATAGAATTGTCATGTCATTTTGACCTTACCACATGATATTTATATGAAAATGGAAAAATATTTGGTCTCATAAACACCTAATTCAACCAATAAATCAACCCTCTTTTAAATAAATTATCCGACCGATTTTTAACAATTTTGTTTAATTTTTTTTTTTGATAAATTCTGAAAATGAGTAATTGATTAATAAAAAGATAGGAATAATATGGAAAAAAAATATAAAAATTAACGCGGAAAATTCACAAATAATTATAGTTACCTTAAATTCAATTTCGAGATTTTATCGAAAAAAAATAAATTTTTAAAAAAAAGTGTTTAAATTGAATTTAAGGTTACTATAATTATTTGTAAATTTTAGCGTTAAATTTCTAATTTTTTCATATTATTTCTATTTTTTTATTAATCAATTACTCATTTTCGGAATTTATCGAAAAATAAAAATTAAATAAAATTGTTAAAAATCGATCGAATAATTTATTTAAAAGGGGGTTGATTTATGGGTCGGATTAGGTGTTTATGAGTCTTAATATCCTTCCATTTTTATATAAATGTCATGTGGTAAGGTCAAAATGACATGGCAATTTCATGTGACATTTAAAGAAATGAAAATAAGTTGGATATGTCCAACATGGCAACTAACTCGCATAAGGGCATATTTGGACCAAAAGTTGGACGGCTAGGGCATGAGTGAACCAAACTTTAAACGGAGAGTATATCTAAACCTTTTCTCGAATAGTTTAGGGGCATATTTGACTCGTTTCCCTTTAGAAAAATAAAAAAAAAATTGGCCACACATGAAGAGGGAATAGAATAAATATCACGATCTCTGTTCATACTCCATAAAATATAAACCGACAATATAATTTTTATATTACTCGTATAAATTGACATATTATAATCAGTGACAGAATTAATTTCTTTTTGGTAAAAAGCTTCAAAATATTTAAAAGTAAGGATATGACAAAATCACCACATATTTCCACTAGACATCTATCAACTATAAAAATATTTGTAATACTACTTGTTAAGTGATCTTCTTAGGTAAATATAATTTATCTTAAAAAATCTCTCTTTTGAATTATATTTCTATCTAATTTCTTTTGTAAAAAAATCTTTGAAGATAATCTTAAAAAATAAGTTTGACTAAACACATATTAATTAATCTTTTTTTTCTTATCAAGTGTCATATAGCTATATTAAAATTTAATTAAACCAGAATAAAATTACATATTGAGAATAAAGCATAATCTAATATTAAAACCAACTCAGTATTCAAATATTCGAACCTATAATATATAATTAAGAATAAAAAAAGTATTTATCACACGCAATAAGGTATTAATTGACTTGCCAAACAACATGCAAACATTGTGGGGTCTACAAGGAAGCTGAGTTTTACACGTTTAAATAATACGTTGTTGTTTTCGTAATAATTAGTGGTTGACAGTTTTATTGAACTTAAATTAGTATATCAATGAATGAAGTCTATTAACGTATGATTTTAATTGTCTACAGGCAAATCTAATTAATCAAAATTTTCACAAATCCAACCCATAATAGTTCTCATTTAAACCCATAATTAGAGTTGGACATCGTACGGTAGCTATCAAACTTCATACTGAAATAAAAAGATTTGATAGTGCGATACAAATATTATAGTATTTAGTGATACATTATTTATTTATTTATTTGATATGATATTTGATATTTATAAATAGAAATTGAATGTATTCATATATATATATATATATATATATATATATATATATATATATATATATAATAAAATTCTAACTTGAGAAACTGATAAAACATAATTTTACTATTTATTTGATTGATCAAAAAACTAAAACCTGAGAAAATGTAAGCTCACACACTCACGACTCCATTAATGAACTTGAGCTAATAGAGAAAAGGGCAAAGGAAATTGTATTGATCATAATACTTTCTCCGTTTGTATTGTTTGTTATGTTATGTTATGATTTTTAAAATTTAATTTAATTAATTTTTAAAGTTAAATTAGATTGCATTAATTTGATATTTTAAACAAAAATTAGATATTTTAAAAACTATATGAAAAGTACTATAAATTGCCTTTTTTTTGCATATTAATATGATGAAAAATTATATTTTAAAATGTAAGTCAAAGTTTTCATAGTTTGACTCTAAAAATAAATACTAGACAAACAATATCGGACGAAGAGAGTAGTTAGTACTTTCAACGCTAAATGAGAATGTGGTGCTACTTACGGTGTAGAAAATAGATAAGGAAAATACTATCTTTAGAGAATACTCAAGTTTTATATAGGCCACTTAAGACCACTTGAGATTATTACAATCATCAACTATATCACTATTTATACGACTCAAAATAAAAAAAATAAAAAGTATTGCACAATTAACTATATACATGTATCAAAAATTACTAAATGCATGTATTACAAAATTCTAAAGAATTTCTTGAGAAATTAAGAGACAATATTGAAATACTAAACATCAAGGTGTGAAGTGAATGCATTAATTCCAACACTCCCCCTTAATATATTTTTTCTTGAAAATTTCAATGCCTTCTCGAAGATGGCAAAACTTTTCGCTTGGAAGTGTTGTGGTGAAGATGTCAGTAAGTTGTTCTCCTGTCTGACAATAATTGCAATTGCAATTGAATTTCGTTTTTATCTTGAGTTTTTTAATATCTCCTTTTTTTTATTGAGTTTGGTTTTGCAAATACACTCTAGATTTACAACTTCTTTTTCTTTGGGTATACTCACACATTTCCAAGTATTAATTTTCTAAATTTTTCAATTTTTTTCTGTCAAGGCTTTTCTCCAAGCATCATGTTTTATTGCCTCCTCATAATTTTTTTTTCTTAAAACTAATAAAGTTGCATCTTTGATAAATATCACTCAACATTTTTAGTCTTTTTGGAAGTGGTTCTTCATCGTCTGAATATGAGATTTTTCCTCTTGAGGGACATCTTCATCTTTATCATCCTCTTCTTGATCTGAAGATATGATATCTGTATTCTCTGTCTTTTTATCCTTCCAATTCCATGTTGTTTTTCATAAAAAATGACATCTCTACTAACAATAAGTTTGTTACTCTTCACATCGAAAAGCCTATATTCTTTTGTCACATCACTATAACCAATAAATATATATTTTTTAATTTCTTTCACCAATTTTGTTCTTTTCTCTGCAGGTACATGAGTATAACAAATACATCCAAATAATTTAAAATGATTTACATAAGGTTTTATTCCAACCCAAGCTTCAATTGGTGCCTTGTCCTTTAGTGCCTTTGTTGGGCATATGTTAAAAATGTACGCTGATGTATGCACTGCTTCTGCCCAAAAATATTTTGACAACCCTTTCTCATTTATCGTAGTTCGGGCCATTTTAACAGTTGTTCTGAATGCCTTCATTTTTGCAATATTCTTCAAATTCTCGACTTGTGTATTCACCTCCTCTATCACTGCAAATGGTTTTGTGTTGCAACATTTTTGCTTCTCAACAAGTGTTTTAAATTTCTTGAATGTAGCAAATGCTTCTGACTTTTCTTTTAAGAAATAAACCCAAGTCATTCTTGAAAAATTATCAATAAAGATTAGAAAATACCTTGACTTTCAAGAGATGGAATCTTCTTTGGTTCGCAAATGTCGGTATGGATTAGTTTCAAAAGTACATTTGCTCTCTAAGACACCCTTTTGAAAAAGTCTTCTCATGTTGCTTTCCTATTATATAACTTTCACGTTGATCCACCTTAGTATGTATCACAGGAAGGCATTGCACAATATAGCTTTTTGCTTAAGAAATTTCAAACCAAAAAAATTCAAGTGACAAATTTTTTGTGTCAAAGCCATGAATCATCTACAATTTCATTTTTTTAATGCATTGTAATGAAATTGCAAAGGAAAATTTCTTTTTATCATCTTTACTTCAACAATGACTTGATTTGGCTTAATTTTATCATAAATCCTGCAATAATTATCTCTAAGCATAAGAGAATAACCATTTTCCATGAGTTAACCAACATTAAGCAATTTTTCTTGCATGTCAGGAATATAAAGAACATCATGAATTTGCTTAGTGTTTTTTTCATGTTGATCGAAATGATACATTTACCTTTTGCATCAACTAAGCTTCCATTTTCCATTGCCACTTAAGTAGTGATGTTATTATTAATTGAGAGGAAAGTTTTTTCATCTCCAGTCATGTGAATACTACAATCACTATCAATATGGCATTCATAGCTTTTTGTTGAAACATGAGATTTAGAAGCAAAGAAAAGGTTTTCTTCCCTTTCTTCCTCCTGTTTTTCACAAAAATTCGCTTGCTCCCGTCAAGGGCGGAGCCACCTTGGTACAAAGGGGTTCATCCGGACCCCTTCGATGAAAAATTATACTATTTATACATGATTAAAATAATACTTTATGAATGTATAGTAGATGTCGAACCCCCTTCAACTACTCCGTATATCTATTTCTACGAATTTTGAACCCCCTTATTGAAAATTCTGGCTCCGCCACTGACTCCCGTTTCTTGTGGTAGCAATCCTTTTCAATGTGGGCAAATTTTTACAAAAGTTATATTTGGACTTGCATTTGCGTCAACATTTTTCTGCCAGTATGATTAGTTATTTTGCAAACTTTATAAAAAAAAAAAACAAGAGTTTTTCTCACCTTTCTTCAACCTTTTTGGAAGAACCATCATGATCCTACTTTTTTTTTTTGCTTGTATTTTTTCTTCAGTTGATCTTTTGAGAAATTTTGAGAATTATCACTTGTTCTGGACTGGAAAGCCGTCTTTTTGATTTGAATTCACGAAAAAATCTTTCCTTCTCATGTGCACGAAATAATCCAACTAGCTCTTTGATAGAAATCTTAGAAAGATCTTTCGTCTCCTCAGTGATAGCAACAATATACTTATACTTTTTTGTGACTGTAATTAGAATCTTTTCCACAACTTGTTGATTAGAAATTATATCAGCATAATTTCTCAATTCATTAACAATATTAATAATTCTTGTACAATATTTATCTATTTTTTCAAATTCTATCATCTTCAAATTTTGAAACTCTCTTCTAAGAGTTTGAAGGTTTATAGTGTGTACCTTTTCGTCACCATACACCTCAGTTTTCAGAGAATCCCAAACTTCCTTTGCAATTTAACAAATAGCAATTTTTGCGAAATATGCTCTTTAGACTCCTATTTGGATTTTGCTCAAGACTTTTGCATCTTGACGATACTTAGCATCAAGATTTTTCATCTCTGATGTTGTAAGTTCACCATTGTTGTCTGGCTCTTCAAAGCCATTTGCAACAATAGTCCACAAACTTTCAGCTTTCAAATATGTTCTCATTCTTATTTTCCAGAACTCAAAATCAGCTCCATAAAAAAAAGGAGTAAGAACAATTAAAGAATTAACACCTTCTTTTGTTTTGAATGCCATTTTTTTTTTAACCTAACCCGAGATTAAGAATAAAATCTGCTCCGTTACTAATTTTGTAGGAAATAGAGAAGGAAAATACTATCTTTAGAGAAGAACAATATTGAAATACTAAACATTAAAGTGTGAAGTGAATGTATTAATTTCAACACATGACTTCAGTCCACAAAATATTTTCTAATTATATTATAACGAACTATGACGGCTAATCACAAAGTAACTAATTATTGGAATGAACTCTAATTAACTAAAGGACCAAGTTAATCGTGTATGATACCCAACTTATAAACCTGATTCATCATGTGATGCATTTGAACAAAACCAAAAACAAAACACATATTAAAAGGGAGAATATGTTCTTAATTTCAAAAGTAAGGTAATTTGATCATTTATTCTTCTTGTTCAACATAAAAAATGAATTTTAGCGGTAATTAATATTTTTTATATATATCTTTAAAAACTTTAACGACATTGCATCTAATGACATTTAACTAGTGTTGATTAATACTTTAATATTTTTTATTAATATATTTATTATCAATAAAAATTATTTTTGTGATAATAATAATAAACGCGCATAAAAATCAATAAACAAATAAAAAGAAAAAGACATGACTCGTGACGACAATTTAAATAATTAATTTTAACAAAAAGAAATCATAAAGCGGTTAGGTGGCATATATTCCCAAGTGGAAAACTAGTTGGGGGAATAAATGTAGTTCCCAATAAGATAACAAAAGATTAATAGGTAGGTGTGAAAAGAAGTGCCATCCTCCAATTAAAGAATGAACCATTGTTAATTGTTATATATACTTATATTTTGGTTAATTTTTAATTGTCATGTTATTTTTTTTAAAAAGTTAATTTTATTAATTTTAAATTTAAATTAAATAATATTAATTTGATATTATAGAAAATTAATATTTAAAACTATGCGAGAGGTACTATAAATTTCATTTTTGTACATTGATGTGATAAAAAAATACATAGTAAAATATTAATTAAAGTTATTACTCCCTCTATTCACAATTGTTTGTCAGTGTAAGGTCATAGCAAACTCTATTATGACAAGAATATCAAAAGTCTACATAACTTTTCAATTGAACAAAATTGAGTACTTATTAAGGTTAGAACTGGAAAAAAAGGTGATCAATTATTTCTTGATTGTTTAAATTGACAATTAATCTTGAACATTTATTTTGATATATATGTGAAACAATTATAGACGGAGAGAGTAATAGCTTGACTCTAACAAAGAAAACTATGATGATTAATAGTAGCAGAGATAATATATCATAATACTCCTTCTATTTAAAAAAAATGACCATATTTCTTTCTTTTTTTAAAAAACAAATAAATCTTTTTATTTTGGCAATATGTTAACTTTAACTTTTCACACATGACATATTTAATGCTACAAAATTAAATAATATTTTTGTACGTTAACATAACTATAATTTGAGACCACACTAGCTACCATAAATCATCATGATTGGTGGTTAGCATTTGTTGCTTTAAAATAACATAAAAATAAAAATCTATAAAAATGTCCAATTATTTGGGAAACAGATGTTTGACTTTTTACCTATTTTTTCCAAAGTTAACAATTTTTAGTGTTCCTTTAAAAAAGAATAATCTAGTTTGACTTGGAATGGAGTTATAAAAAAAATTTAATTTTATGATTCTAAATTAAAAATATGTCAAATGTATCAAAATGTTGTTTAATCTTGTGATTTTAAACATGTCACATGAAAAGTTAAAATTAAAGTATTGCAAAAAAAAAAAACATTCTTTTTGAAATACACTAAAAAGAAATTATGAATATTTTTTTACATAAAGGAAGTATATTATTTCATAATAAATCTCAAGTGTCAAATGATGCATCAACATTACTTACAAATTACAATAATCCAAACTTGAAAAACAAAATTTCAAGTAATATATTCTAATAACTTTTAGAAAATTTAGCTAAGCCATCCATGTAAGTGCAGAACAGTTCAAGATTTAAGAACATATACATAATATAATCAAATCTTATAATAACACCGTTTATTTGATTTTGATTTTTTTTGCTATTGTAACGAAATTGATTTCAAAAGAAGTCACTATAATAAAATGTTTGTATTAATGTTTTTTTTTTTGAAACGTCATCAATTATTCGATGTCTTACTCAATATTTAAATTTTGTGTGAAAAAATAACAATCTCATACTAACAAAATAAAAATAAAAAATCTTATATTGAGTCTTTATGGACAATCCTATATTCTACCCCCTAGAGTTTGTCATACGTGATAATTTGGTCCCCATTTTTCATCAACTACGTAATGTATAATCAATTTTCAAGTATTTATGGACGGGGCAACTCAACATAATTAGGGACCTAAAGGAAAATTTCAATTTGCAGCCTAAAATATAAATAACTTTTATATACGTTTTTATTTAAAATTTATTTTTCTTACACTATTTAGATGAAAACTATCGGTGTATAATATTTTTTTCAGTTATTAATTTTCGGTAAGATTTTATCAACTCAACATTAGATAAAGTCATTTCAGTGAGACAATTATTCTATATATTGTTAACATAATGCTATAAGTAGGGGTGTCAAATGGGCGGGTTGAGTTAAAATTGGAAATATTAAAATGAGTTTAATAGAAATCGGGTTGGGTATTGACCCGACCAAGTATACTTTGGGCTCAAATGAGTTAAAAAATGGGTTGGGTCTTGACACGCCCAATTTGACCCGATTAATCTCAATAATTTAACATATTGATATTTAACTTTTATAATCAAACTTTGAATTTTCCCCTCAAGAATTTTTTGTTAAAAAAGTAACAAATGGATAGATAAATCCTAAAAGATGTTAAATAGATAATAATTCATACCTTCAATATAGGGATAATGCCCAAGTACCCCCTCAACCTATATCCGAAATCTCGGAGACACACTTATACTATACTAAGGTCCTATTACCCCCCTGAACTTATTTTATTAATAATTTTTTACCCCTTTTCGACCTACGTGGCACTATCTTGTGGGTCCAATGATGGTTGACTTTTTTTTTCAGTCTAGTGTCACGTAGGCTAAAAAGGGGTAGAAAATTACTTGTAAAATAAGTTCAGGGGGTATAGGACCTTAGTATAGTATAAGTGTGTCTCTGGGATATCGGTATAGGTTGAGGGGGTACTTGTGCATTATCCCTTCGATATATGAACATATCTTAATAAAAAAATTTACTACTGGTTGAAATTAGAGATTGAATTGGGCTCAATTAAAATTCTCTTCAAATGGGTTAAGCTTGAATGAATTGAGAATGAACCTAATTCAAATTATCTTGAGTCAACCCTTAAAATTCTGGGCGAATTACCTATGTTTAAGTTCACTTTTGACACCGCTAGCTATAAGTAATAAGTTGACAAATATTAAATAAAGATAAAAGTTAGAATCATAGAATTAGACTCAAGAAGTTGATGACTTGATATACCTCATTTTAATATGTTTATTGTAATGCTTCAAATTAAAATTTAAAAGGAAATAAAAAAGAATTTGTAATTCATTTGTTCAACACTTTTCACTATTAATTCTTATCTTTTAAAAAGTACAAAAGAAGTTAAAGAAGATAAAATAATATATTTTTAAAAAATTATATTTTTTATCATAAATAACCAATTTTTTCTATAATTTTTTTAACACATAATTTATTTTGACAAAAATTTGGGCCCCCCAAATTTGACAAAGGACTTATTTTCAATACCTTAGAGCCGGCCCTATCTATGGACAAAAATTTTTTTGCCTTTATTTACTCTTATAAAACCTAAATAAGTATTATTTTAGTTTCAATTTGTGAAGTTACATTAGAAATAACTCATATAGGTATGGAGTAAAAGTAGAATCAGAATTTAAAGTTAATGGATTTAAAATTTGTTAGCCTTTTTAATTAAGTCCGGAGGTTTTAAATTATTCTTTTTATTTCAATCTAGTCGTCTTCTTTTTCTTTTTTAAGATGTTTAAAAAAATAAGATTTTTTTTGTCAACTCTTTAATTTTAACTTAAGTTCCGCCATATTTAAATTACAAGACATATTGATACATTTTGATATAATTTTAATTTAAAATTACAAGATTTAAAATTTGTTAACATAAGACAAATAAATAAAACAAATGAAATAATAATTTATACATGTTTCTAATATAAATACATTATTGAGTTTAGGTGATCAATTCGTATACCTTGATTTCTATCTAACTACACCCTGATAGTTAAAAAGTGTTGCTCTTGCATGATATACATCTGAAATTTGAAACAAATATCAACTAGTATATATTAAAAATTCAATACCAAAATATCATTTGTCAGAAAAAGAATAAAAGGCAGAGAGAAACCTGCGTGCAACCAACGGAGCTAAAGGCAAATTAGAAGAGGGAATTATTCATTTGATGAGTAGGCTTTTTATTTGTGGTTACTATTATTAGGAATATAAGAATATATGATAAAGTACGTAGAGAACGTGGCTCTTACTTTTCAAAGAATAAGATATCTTATTTCTCCTCGTGACACTAATAAGTGTATTTGAGAAAAAAGAAATTTGAAATTGTGATTGAAAATATAATTTCTCAATGTGGAATTTAATTATAATTTTAAAAAATTGCCTGATTTTTTTTATCAAACTTGTTATATGGATCTTATTTAATACAATTTATTTTATCGTAATGACGATGATTGATTTCATTCAAAGAGGAATAAATTTGGATGCTTTATTTATCTAACATAGGAAGGTTTACTGTCTCAAATGTCAGAACAAAGCTAAACAAAAATATTACTTTTGGAATAATATTATTTTATTAAAAGCACAAAATATTTCTTGGACTTAGCTCAATATAATAATTATACTTTGAAAATATTATTATTTTTATTACTAAAAGCACACAACAACTAACATATATTTGAGAAAGAATTCCAAGGTCATTTGCTCACAAATATATATGCCTTCTGTAATTCCCTACCAATAGAAGAATTGGAAAATTTTTAACTAAACTAAGTCATTATAAAATAATTTATCAAAGTAATATATTTTTTTAAAATTTTACAAAACTAGTATAAACGTATTCCACGGTAACGTTTTAGGGTATGTTTTATTTTTTAAAAACTAACAGCATTACTGTGAGTAACGTTTTAGGAGTAAAACGTTACTGTGAGTAACGTATATCAATCTGACGCCATCAACTTTTAAAAAATAGAATATATTCTAAAACGTTACTGTGGAATACGTTTATACTAGTTTTGTAAAATTTTAGAAAAACATATTATTTTGGTGAATGACTTTATATAATGGGTTAGTTTGGTTAAAACCTGAAATTGGACAACTATAAATAGCCATAGCCCTTTCTCCCAACACACAAACAAACAAACTTTAATTAATTCTCCAAAAACTTTTTAATTATTTACAACAACATAATGGTTCTCTCAAAAACTCCTTCTGATGATTCTGTACACTCCACATTTGCTTCTCGCTATGTTCGAACTTCACTACCAAGGTAAACAATACGTGCATGTTATAAATAATAATAGGTTGAATTAACACTCATTTGATTATTTGATATTCTATAGGTTTGAGATGCTAGAGAAGTCTATACCAAAAGAGGCAGCATACCAAATGATTAATGATGAGTTAATGCTTGATGGGAATCCAAGGTTAAATTTGGCATCATTTGTAACCACATGGATGGAACCAGAATGTGATAAGCTTATGATGGCTTCAATTAACAAGAATTATGTTGACATGGATGAATACCCTGTCACCACTGAGCTTCAGGTGTGTGTATTTGGATATATATGATTAGTTATTTTACATATATATATATATATTTAATTGATTGGTAATGAAAATACAGAATCGATGTGTAAACATGATAGCGCGTTTATTCAATGCGCCTTTGAAAGAGGAAGAAATAGGAATTGGTGTGGGGACAGTGGGGTCATCAGAGGCCATAATGTTAGCAGGGCTGGCCTTCAAGAGGAACTGGCAAAACAAACGCAAAGCTGAGGGAAAGCCTTATGATAAGCCCAACATTGTCACTGGTGCTAATGTTCAGGTATTTTACATGTCACATTTTTTTTTATTTTATTTTATTTTATGTATGCATACATAATTTCACTTTCTTTCTTTTAGGTGTGTTGGGAGAAATTTGCAAACTACTTTGAAGTGGAATTGAAACAAGTCAAGTTAAGTGAAGGGTACTATGTGATGGACCCAATCAAAGCTGTGGAAATGGTAGATGACAACACTATTTGTGTTGCTGCTATTTTGGGTTCAACACTTAATGGAGAATTTGAAGATGTCAAACTCTTGAATGATCTTTTGATTGAAAAGAATAAACAAACTGGGTATGTTAATATATTTTATTAATACATATATATATGTTGGTTAAAATAAATAATATTTTCTTATTTTTGTTTTTGTCAGATGGGACACACCTATTCATGTGGATGCAGCAAGTGGTGGATTCATTGCACCATTTATCTATCCAGAGTTGGAATGGGATTTTAGGCTTCCTTTAGTGAAAAGTATTAATGTGAGTGGACACAAATATGGGCTTGTTTATGCTGGTATTGGTTGGGTTATTTGGAGAACTAAACAAGACTTGCCTCAACAACTCATTTTTCATATCAATTATCTTGGTGCTGATCAGCCTACTTTTACTCTCAATTTCTCTAAAGGTCCTATCCTATATACTCTAATTTTTAATTTTATATTTATATTATTTTTTTTCTTCAACCCTCAATGGTATACATAAATTTGTAGGTTCAAGTCAAGTCATTGCTCAATATTATCAGCTTATCCGCTTGGGCTATGAGGTAAAATTAATCATACATTACTAAAATGAACAAACAAAATTTTGTGATTCATAAATACATTATTTTTTTTTATATAGGGATATCGAAATGTAATGGAAAATTGTCGTGAAAATGCAATTGTGCTAAGAAAAGGACTTGAAAAAACAGGACGTTTCAATATAATCTCCAAAGATGAAGGTATACCCTTGGTGGCATTTTCCCTCAAAGACAATAGCCTCCACAACGAATTCGAGGTCTCTGAGACCCTCCGTAGGTTTGGGTGGATTGTCCCAGCCTACACTATGCCAGCTGACCTGCAACATGTTACAGTGTTGCGCGTTGTGATTAGAGAGGACTTCTCCCGAACCCTAGCAGATCGTCTTGTCTCTGACATCGTCAAGGTCCTCCACGAGCTCCCGAATGCCAAAAAAGTGGAGGATAATTTGATGATCAATAATGAGAAGAAAACAGAAATTGAAGTTCAAAGGGCAATTGCTGAGTTTTGGAAGAAATATGTTTTAGCTAGGAAAGCATCTATTTGTTAGGGAAGGATTAATGGTTGTTTTGAAGGAATAAGTATTAATTACTAGTAACGTTTTGGTATTAATTATAAAAAATGTGAAAAGAATTGATGAATGTATCATCCTTTGTTCTATTGAATTGAATATTATATTATGTTACATCTCTTTGTATTATTATGTCTTGTACTGACTTTTGTTAATTTATTTAATTATATTTATTTTTAGTTTGTACAAATAATAATTGGTATTCTCTGTGTTCTTTTTTATTTGTCAACATAATAGCTGACCTATATCATATATTATCATTTTTTTTGTACGATTAATTTTTTAATTTTAAAACATTGAATTAATCTATTTTAATTTAATTTGATATTTATTAATAAAATTATGAGCAACTTTTACATATAGCAAGCACAAAATTCATTTTTGTATGATATAGAAAAGATTGCATAATTGCGCTTCATAGCAAACATAAATATATATAATTCGTTATACATATATAAAAGAAAATAGTTGTATACTAAACAATTGTATAATTTGTGTATGCATAAAACGAGAAAGAGAGAGAGACAAAAGAAAATTGAGGAAGGGAATATTTGTATTGTATAATGATAAGTGTGTAGGATGAAGATATATGTACTTGTAAGTGTATATACAATTTTCTCTCACTTTATATAAACAGAAACGCAATTTATACATTTTATTTCTGTTTGTATAAGCGATAGAGGCGAGAGTGGCGAGCGAGATTGGAAAATTCATTTTTTCTTGAATTTGAGTGATAGAAGAAAAGAAGATTGAAGCGTATGGAAATGGAACAACTAAAAAATATCTTTTTGAGGCCCAAATGGTAAACATAAAAAAGTCCAATAAGAAGGGATTTGGGCTATTTTGATTATTTTTTGTGGTCTTTAATTTTTGGGCAACTTTCACATATAGCAAACAAAAAATTCATATTTGTATGCTATACCAAGCTTTGCATAATTGTGCTCCATAGCAAACATAAAACTGTATAATTTGCTATACATATACAATTGTATAATTCGTTGGCCTAAATTGTATAATTCGCTGGCCTATTTCGCTGCAATTGTATAATTTGTTTTGCATACAGTTAAATCGAATTAAAATGTATGTATATTGCATAATTATAAGTGTATATCAAGAAGATATATGTTTTTCTCGCTTTATACAAAAACAGAAACACAATATATACACTTCTGTTGTATAAAGCTAGAGAAAATTGTATTTCACTGCAATTGTATAATTCGCAATTGTATAATTCGTTGGCCTTTTTCTTTGCAATATTTGAAGTAAAATGTTTGTAAATTGTATAATTAAGTGTATAACACGAAGATATACATTTTTACATGTGTATATACAATTTTCTCTCGCTTTATACAAAATAGAAACAGAACTATACACTTCTGTGTATAAAGCGAGAGAGGCGAGCGAGAATGGAGAGTGGCGAGCGAGATTTTTGGGAAAGAGACGTTGACAAATTTTAGCTAATGTTTGCTATGGAGCACAATTAAATCAAACCCTAACTATTCCATTTAATTTAGGTTATTAGTTTGCTATTATATACAATTTTTCCTAAAGAAAATTTGAAGCCCAATAAGGCCTGACAAACTTTTTTCAGTAGTGCACAACGAGACATTTTCTTGCTGAAAGGAAGACATACAATACTAAAAAAAAGACTTTAGGATTAGGATTGTGACTCTAGAAGAGAAATGTTTGAACTCATTTTTAAAGCTTTAATCATAAATTTATGTGAAAATCTACTAAAATTATGATAAATGGTACATGTAAATTGGTAATTTGAAAGCGTAATAGATTCAATATTAAGATTCTTAAAGATTGAACATGTATCGTAGCACTTAAATTTTGTAATATGCTTTTGATTTGTATTTGAAATATGAAAAAGTCTTGATCGAGAGCGTTTTTATTTAAGCAGCGTTACATGATATGATTCCAAGAAAGTCTGGGCCTAATTGATATTCCTTATTCTTGATAGCACAAGAAAGATAAATTCTGAAATCTCTTGAACAAAATTTTAAGCATATTTTTTTTCCCAAAAACGAAAAAAATATCGCATAATCAGTTGTACTATCCAAAAATAGATATAAGTATCGACATTAGGTGCATTTCCCCACACCTTTTAAAACATATTTTTCTTACTTCGAAAGTAAAATGAATATTATATAGTTGATATCAGACATTAAGTAAATCCCCTTCCCCTTCCCCCCCCCCCCCCCTTTTTTTTTTAAAAAAAACAATTTTTACTACTAAAAACACACATTTTTAATGGACAAACCAACAGAAAGGTCATTGGTAAACAAAAATTTTCAAGAAAAAATCAATGATGAAACTCTATTTTTAATGAAAATAATTATATCGGTACGATTAACCATTAGATATACACTATCTAAATGACTTACAAAACACCATAGGAATGTTCTAGAGTTATAAAAAAAATATTATTATAATTTCTGACTCCGTCGCTCAATAAGAATATTATACATAAGTCACGATAGAGTTGTGGTCCATTGTGATAGAAAATTGAAGCTCAACAAGGCCAGACATACATACTATTCTAAGTATTTCTCCAATAAGCCTTTTTTCTTGTTGAAAAAAATACTTTATTAGGATTTGGATTGTGACCTTAGATGAGGAATGTTTTGTGATGATATGTTCATGTTGTAGACAACACTGACCAAACTCTGGTTAATTAGAAAGCACATCCACGCGTGTGAATATATATAGTTTTGTTTTCAATAATGTGTTTAATTGAGTGTCCTTCGATATATGCGTAGTTATGCCTTTGAAATAAGGCTAGGATAATATGACAGTCTAAATAGACGTTTGAATATAAATTTCAAATATTTTTTACTTTATTTGACATTGATAAAGTTAGAGTACTTGAAAGTGAAGTTATGTTTATTATATTATATTTTCATAAAAGATATTTGAAATAATGTTCATAATGTATCATCCATAGGAAAACATGAAATATGTTTTAGATCCCATAATTTCTAACACTGGCAAAACTATTTATTGTTTTTAGTTCACCTGAAACAACCAATCATAAATCTACTCCAAAAGAGTAATGTCACATTACATCTATATTAGTCATATAATGTGATAAATTAAATCTCACATGCGAGCTACTATTGTGCTACTTACTATACATACACGAGCTACTATTGACAAAGAAAATCAATGATCTTATATTGGGTGAAGATAACTAGGTCTATTAAAATATGTGTTAATGAAAAAACTTACAAGATAATAAAATTGCAAGATTACAATTAAAAATAAAATGAAGAAATTAATCTCTTCAGGCTGAGGCGCGGATATCTCGCTCTCTTTAAAGAGATTCAAGCCCACTGCAGCAAATGTTTTCACCGGTCCAGCAGTAGTCCTCTTTGACTTGTCCCCTCCAGGATACAACAGCCTTCACAAAGTATAACTCAACAACTCTGGACAAGAGTTGAGTCCAAAGCTCCACAAAAAAGAACACCTCTCTTCAACTAATAAGAACTCTCTTTTAGACTAACTCTTTCACTCTTTGTTTTCTCTTGTGTTTTGTGTGTATCTAAAACCAAATGAAGACTACCACTATTTATACTACAAGAAGTCTTCCTAGCAATGAATAAGAAGATAATGGAGGTAGTAAATAGTGAAGATAATGGTCTTAGGAGTTTCATAGGTTACAAAGAGTAATGGAGAAATTAAAAATGAAATACATTGACGGATAACCAATGCTAATGGATGATGTAGAAGTTATTCATTTCAATGTTTATTGGAATGTTTTTATCTCTACAATGTATTCAACCAATAAAGCCAAAAGTAATGACATTACATGGCTACCAAGTCAAAAATGAATAACATGATTAAATTGTTAGTTTAAAACACAAATGTCTACCAATTGTCATTCTTATAACTCCAAAATAAAGCAATTTAATATGTTAAATATTAATATTAAAATATTAATAACCTAACAATATGTATATCTTTTTTTTATTATAATTATTGAATTTCACTCAATAGATTGAAAGAAGAAAGTATACAAGGTTGTTTGCAAGTACCAAACTGATCTTCTTCCTCGAAGATCTCAAATGAACGAATTTTGGGAGAGCTTTCAACTTCAACTATGATTTATATTAAATTTGATCAATTTATCATCTTATCTACTCTGTGTTCTTGACAATCTATCGTTATCTTAGTAAGTGAGGTCGTTAGTAAAGTAACAAGATATAGGAAATATATCACCTTGCTTCTTTTTCCTTTGTTTTTTTAATCCACTCTTATCACACTTCCTTTTGAGGTTATGACTATACTCGTGACATATTTCAACTGTTTAGTTAAAATGCTTTTGACTTAAATGAAATAGATATTTATAAATTACTATATAATTAACATAATAATTTAAATTGTCTGATGAAGATAGGAATATATCTAAATGGAAGCCCTGATTTTAGTTCGAAATATTAATTAAAAAACTAAAATACAACAATGAAATGAAATAGTACTTAATTTGACTTTGAAGTCAAATCATTTTGAAACAAAAAATATATAAATATTCTCTATTTTTTAAACTAATAATTTAATTTTTAAAAATTTTACATTTATTCTTAACAAAACACTTCATAATTATTTTAAATTTTAAAATTCTTAAGGTATATTTAAGTAAATATGTGTGAATCAAATCAATGTCATTCAACAAATTTGGATGTTTCTCATCTAAGAACATACACAAACCAAACTTGTTTGAAAAATTTCCCTAAAAATTAATCTCACTCTCCTTTGGGCCAGCAAGACATTTTGTAGGTCCCACTAAAGTTAGTATAATTGAAGTGCTAACCAACCCCATGGAAAAGATTTTGGGGTCTACTTTTGGTTTGATATGCTAAGTGAGGAAGCCCCACAAACAAACCTAAAGTTTGAAAAGAGGAAAACAGTTGGAAAAGTTTCAAAGAAGAGCAATATACAGGGCTCGCCACGTTCTTATCTAAGGTTATATTCTTAATAAATCAAAGTGATGTTATGTCATACCTAATTACTTTCCCAGCCCTCGCTTCACTTGTCACACTTTCTTACTAACGTAGCCATGTACCTCCTCTTCACATGTTTTAATTATGTCACCGTTGTTTCCCTCATGCACCTCCGTCATATATAAAACTATATCTTACGTATTGTGAATCTGAATTAATCGAGATCTGACATTAATATCCAACATTAAAAGGATAATAAAAAAATTAACACGGATACTCTAATGGAAGGACCTATTCGTTATGTTATTACTCAAAGTTCTTATCCATTGGAATTTAAGACCAAAAGCTTAAAAAAAAATAAAAATAAAAGCAAAAGAAATGAGAAAAAAGCAAGAAGGTGAAAAAGCTGAATTTGAATTTGTTGTTTGTCTGTGAAGCATGTAAAAATAAGCAGTCCCTTCATGCATTGCCAACAAAATGATATCATAAGCACAGCAATTATTTAGTCCCCCACATATTCACTTATTTAATCATGCAAAATGTTTAAAAGTTGAATTATTTTACGAATCCCAATGAAAAAAAATCACAAAATCTTGTTTCTTTTTCTTTTTTTTAAATAAATTTTGCTTGCTGGCCGTTGACTGGAATTTGCTTCTTCTAAAATCATGATTTCACCATCACTTTATTTCTTTTCTTGTTCCCTTAGTTTGAAGACATGAGAACCAAGAATTTTGAAAAATATAGACTTGCGTTACAGTGGGATGGTTGAAATGTTATTATTCTGTATCAAAAATTTAAATTCAAACCTATAAAAAATAATATAAAATTATTAATATATAAATTCAAATTTATTAATTAACTTTCAATATAAATATTAAACATTCACCGAATAAAAGAATTAAAAAAAAAATTGGATTAAAGTATTTTTTGCTCCTTTGATTACTAATAAATTTTAAACTTAGTCCTTACAATATATTATTAGGGACGAAAATTATATATTTAAAGACGAAAATTAAAATTTACAAATAGTAGAAGGATACAAGTGTTAATTATTAAAGTCTCCCTATAAAATAATAATAAAACTAAATGAATGTTATAGAGTAGAGGAAAAATATAAATAAATTCCCAATATAACCTGGTGGCTAATTTTGCAGACAAATTAGACAAACCTATATGATAGCTACTATTGGAGGCAAATTAAAAGACTAGAGGACAAATTTTAGGAATTTAAAAATAATGGCTGGAGAATAAGAAAAAGACAAAGTTCATATTATAAAATGTTGCCCAATACAAATATAAAAAAGCGAAAGAATTATTTTTATACAAATTCATTTCATGTCTTCTCTCTTCCATATTTTTTTCAATTTTTTCTAAAATCTCTTCCCAAATTAATTTTTTTTCAATCGATTGAGGCACTCGCTCTATTTTTATATAAATCCATTAGCTATTTTTAGTCTCTCAATTTCTTTCAATTTCTCCTAAAATCGCTCTCCAAATTAAAATTTTCTTAAAAAATTATATATAGTTTTCACTGATATAGATTTTAATTATACACAATTTTTCAAATTTATAATAAATAGTTCCACTAATACATTAATAATACTGTATTAGTAGCATCATAAGAGTTTCTCTGTATATACAATATAAATATTTATACATTTGATACCATTTTGTGCATTGTTTTTGTTTAAGTTTTTGTATTTGTATAAGAATACTTTTTGTATAATGATTATTTAGACCTATATAATTGCACAAACTTATACACATACATAAATTGAAATCTGTTTGTATAATGTATATATACAGAATCATACATCCAAACTAAGGACGAACCTTCATTGTTTATAAATATACAAATTAAAAAAATTAGTCAACAGTTTCATATATTTATACAACTCACAACAACACTAATAGGTATATGTATATAAACTACAACAAATTCTATTTTTCATTTATATACATATTCCCAATATACACTTATATAAACAATTTCTTTTTCCTTTCTCTCTTTCTCGTTTTATACAAATTCAAATTGTATATAATTTCTCTCTTTCTCGTTTTATACAATTCAGTTCAATTGTATATGTACAACGAATTATACATATATATGTTTGCTATGGAGTGCAATTATGCAAACTTTACTATAATAAACAAATATAAATTTTATGTTTGCTATATGAGAAAGTTGCCCTATTATAAATAATAGAATATGTAAGGTACTCGTTTGATTTAAATATTTGATGCAAGACAAATTATTATCTACCTATTTTAATAAAAATAAAAATATTTCTTCACAAATTTTTAGCACATGAATCCAATAGAATTCAATAATTTTAATGTCATTGAAATTATAAAATGAAATTTACAAAATAGAAAGACTCTAACAAATTTTGAATAGACAATTATTGCGCTTGCAAATCTTACATATGAACTCAACAAAACAAATATCAAAATCAAACCACTATTAGTTAAAGTTATCCTAAAAGTTTAGATTGTCCATATAATTAAATCAAATTTTGAATTCATTTGCCTAGTCTAGCTACAAATTCTCAAAATATCATATAAATAAGGCTTAAAATATATTCTTTGTGTCAATTTGTATAGCACAATTGAAATTTTGAGATATAATTTTCTACATTTTGAATATAAATTTTTATATAAAATTTTACATTTTTTAAAATAAAATTTATATATTTAAAAGCTACGTAATCATAAATAACAACTGAAAATAATTAAGAGATATTAATTTCGACAATCTTTTTAAATTGATTTTCGATATTTTATTTGTATTACATAAATTAAGATAAATAAGATGATAAGTGTGTCACTAATTTTAATTTTAATTTTAAAAAAAAATAAATTATAAGCCCCAAATCTTCCTTTGAAACATTTGATTCCCCATTATTTTTCTATTTATATTTTTTGCACCTTGTCTTTATTTTTCTTTGATGGGCCATATCTTTTGTCTCTATTTAAATACTAGATGACACATTTGGAACATACATACATACTCTTCTCTGCATCACACAAAAACTTATCAATCAAAAAAAAAAAAATGGGTGACCTTCACTCAATTGCTTACAATAGCTTCTCTTCCCTAGGTTGTGACTTCCATGGCCTAGAAGTTCTCAACAATGATATGTCTCCATGTAAAACATCTATCTCCTCTTCTCTCATTTTCGCTTACTTCCATTTTCGTCAATTAGTCGAATCAGAATTTAACATTTACTATATATATAATATTGATATACGTAATTTTATTTGAATATTAGTCATTTTTCGAAGTTGAGTCCCCTTATATCCCTCTAACTTTGCCATCTAGCTACTCTTTACTTTCTCTCTTCTTTTTTCTTGTTCCCAATTTTCTTATTTGGCTTCGTGAGTAGTTGTGAATGTATAGGTTTTATCGAAAAATTCAATATTTACTATATATGTGTGTATATATATATATAGATTCAAACAAAATTTTCACCAAGTAATTTACTATATGCTATATATAACCTTGTGAATTTTTTCGCCTCTCTAGCTCCAATCTCTGCTAATATTTTTATAATTTTCGCCTCTCTAACTCCGCCCCTTCTAATTTTTAATTCTTTTTTTTTTATAGTTATGGAGAGCACTCCACCATTTTTGTCAAATTTTGATTGTGAGTTGTCAAGTGGATATCTACAAGATGCTTTATTCAAATTCAACTCAAAAAGAAGGCGTTTATTTTTGTTTAATGATGATGATGACAAGGAGAATTATCAAAATAAAGATTCAATTAAGGTATAATTAATTACTTTGTTAATTCTATAGCATTTCTTTTTTGTTGTTGAATTGTAATTCAATGGATATTTTTTTCTTATTTATGTTGCAGAATTTGTGGAGCTCCACAATTGACCAACAATTTTCTGAGGATTATGATTCTTTTAGCCAGATAACCAAGTGTGATAGCTTTTCTGGTAATTCTAATTCTTAATTCCCTTTTAATTTATCTCAGTATATTTTGCTTAAATAATTTAGAGATGGAATTAATTTCCAGTAATATAAATGTACATATTTAGCTTTGTTTCCTATGATTTTTTTAAATTAAATTGAATCGTCAAATCTCTTTATAATATTAATTAATTGTTATCAAACAACCTTTGCCTTTTGTTCTTAGACCTCTTTATAATAGTAATCATGATCATTATAGACAACTTTTTGAAATGGTCAAACTCATTTGAAATGATTTTTTCATATTATATTATATGACTTTATAAGATCATCGTGTTGTAACAACTAAAATATATCCAACACAATGCAATTGTTATTATCATTACTTAGTATTATTTTTTTTAAAAAAACGTTTGGTATGGAGTAATGATTAGTAATAGCCGTTATGATTTGCATATTAAATTTAAATTTAAAAGAGGTACTCCTATTATGTTTGTTCTAATTAATCTGTATTATGATCATAATAATGATTAATTTAATTATAGGGGATCCAATGAGCAAAATGAGTGAAGAATATTCCAAAAGAACAGAGGAGGAAGCAATCTCAGAAAATTATTATTATTCTTCTAATTCTTCACCAACATCATCATCTCATCATAATAAACAACCTCTACAATATGGTAACTCTCTCATTTTTTTCTTTCTTTCTTTTATAATTAGTTATATTAGAGACGGATTCAAATTTTAAAATTTATAAATTTTGAATTTGAAAAAGGTCATTTTGTTAGAATTTTAAATAAAGTATATTTAAATTTTTATATATGGATTATGTTTTAACGTGAATGCAGAATCTTAATCAAAGTTAATAAATTTTATTTAATTCATAGTTAAATTTTAATTCCATCCTTGAATTATGAGATTGATTTTGCGGGTAGTTGATTTTTAATTGAAGTTATTATTTTTGACTCAAAATATATATGCATATGCTAGAAAAAAACCATTTTTTTACATATGTGTGGGGGTGGTTGTTCTTTCTCATGACAGCATACCTTATTTGCCATTTTCAAAAAAAAAAAGTCTATACTTATTAATTAAAGTGCGACTTTATATAAGAATTTTCAGTTACTAACTAATTAAATCTCTTTAAATATGTTTTTTTGCTAAAATGTTTAAATGGTACAAATATATACGGGATACTCAAAAGTCAAAAAGTAACCACTAATGTTGTTGACTTGCTCTTTTAATTTGAATAGTAAATATTTCGCAACTGTAAAGCAAATAATTTATCAATTGTAAATTATAATTATTTTAGGTAATAATAGTTGAAAGCAGTCATTAATATTTATATTAAAATAAGAATTTAAAATATGATTTTTTTTTAAAAATTTCACAAATATAAAATGTTTTACCTATCAAACTATCTATAATTAGTGATTCTATTGTGTTTGAAGGAGGAGGTGATAAAAAGAGAAGAATGTGTGGAAAAATTGTGTATCCATTTGGGCTAGTGAAGCCCGGAGGGCAAGAAGGAGACGTGACATTAAATGACATTAACGAGAGGATTCTAATGAGGCCGACCCGGCCCGTAAGGCATCCGGTTGGGGACTTTGCATGTCGTTCGACCGTATGCCCTGCTGGACCAGGATTATCCGGCAAGACGGTGGTTGCACTCACCAAAATTCATACTCAAGGGAGGGGGACAATCACAATTATAAGGACTCGAGGGTGATTGGAGAGGACGTACCACCTAGGTAGCTAGCTAGGGTCTATTTCGAGGTATGTAGGATCAGATAGGAAGGTAAAACTAAAAGAGAATATGTATCTTTATATTCTATCTTTTGCTCATTTGATTGATGAAATAGGTTGAGAAAAATGATTGTAACGTTTCAAAATGGAAAGACCTGGCAGCTCGTTTCGCCCTTGTTGATATTCTTTGTAGTTATTCAATGAGAATTAAAGAGTGTATGATATATGATATGAATATATATATGGATGCAAGTGGATGTATAGATTCTATGTTTATTACTGAAAATTAGGATGAAAAATGTTTTGCTTTTAAAATTATATTTCTGACAATTTGAAGATTCTTAAAGTACTATTTTGAGTTATAAAGGGATCTTGTTTGTACGTACGTAGTTAAGCAGAATAATGGACTGAACAAAGGTCCTAATAATAATCCAAAAATGTTACTCTAGTTTTAAATTATGTTCTAAAGTGTGATATAGGAGTATCCTTTATATGTCTATAATTTTTTTAAAATTTATGGATTTAAATGTGTTATAATATTTGTGTAACTATAAAAAAAAAATTAATTCTCCTACGTTAAAGTTTGGGATAATTTCACTTTTACTCCCTCAAGTACGTTCTGATACCACAATATAAAAATTCTGTGATATCTCAGACTATATTTAGAATTACAATATCCTAAAATATGTAGTAGTAGTAATATCAATCTGACAATTGATTTGCTTATATCTCATTAAATTTGTGAAGATCCATAGTAAGAGAGATGAGAAAAGGTACGCACTATGATCATGTTGACAATTAACAAATCAATATGATCAAATAATTAGTGTTAGGTCTATTTTTTGAAAAAGAATTAATAAGTGTTAGGTTATAAGGAAAAAAATACTTAGGAGGAAAGCAACGCATGTGGCTAAAGTGAACTATCTCTTTGACTATATTGCATCCTAAAGGCTTAGTATAATAAGTTGAAATTAGTAAAGGGGAAAAAAGAAAAAGAAAAAAAGGAAAGAAGTTCATTTATTAAAGAAAAAAAATAAAGAGAAAAAAAAAGGTAAAGGTTGATAAAAAAAAAATTACATTTTTTATATTTAATAACTCCATAATTATAATATAATTCAATTTCGCCTTACCCCTCTTAACATTTAAGATTTGAGCAGGAAAAGATATTCTTCAATTAAAAAAATCAAATAATTATCACCGATTATTTTTAAGAAATTAAAATAATCTTTTTTTTAAAGCAAATAATTTTTAGTGATAATTATTTTCCAGACTTTTAAAGTTATATTTTTAATCTAGTGATCAAATCAAAGGTGATTTTTTTTATATTTATCTAAATCATGGTTAATGAAAAAATAATAGTTAAATTAGTTGAGAGGCATAAAATCACTTATAACAAACATACTAATGATGTCTTGATGAGATAAAAGTAAAGTTAATATAACTAGTAAGTGACATTGTCAAACTTTCTTTTTGATACATGTTTGCACTTATGTTACTTTTATTTCACTAAAACTAAGAAAATATAATATTGTTGGTGGAAGGTCCATAGTCTATAGTCCATAAATTTTAAATATAGGACAAATTAAAATGAGTAGCTATCATAGGAGGCACATGTTACCATATAATAAGTTTCATAAAAAAAGGACCATTTCCCATAACACTTTGTGAAGGACAAATCATTATATGTAACAATTGGTATAAAAACAAGATTTGGTTAAAAAAAAGGAAAATCATCACCCTATGTTTAAAGTTTAATTATATGTAGGACCCTAATTAATTAATCATTAGTGTAATGTGCATGATTTTATGTTTTAATTTGAAATTAATCTATTAATTACTAATAGGTTGGTGAGGTGGAATTCTAGACTATGTATGACCTTGTTTGAAAACTATGGGAGAAAGAAAGGGATAAGATATGGAAAATATTTGAGATTGACTATTTACAAAGGGTGTATTGTTACAATAAATGTGATTATTATTAGAGGTAGAATGTTATTATAAAAAAAAATATAATATAAAAAATTGATTTCGAAAGAAACTTGTTTCGTTAGTGAAATGTTACGGTATTTCGATTATAAAAATTCTATTTAAATTTTAAATTAGTTTAAGTTAATTTATATTTTTACTTTTTACTGACTCTTTTCAAAAGCGAGAATATCTGGTGAATCAAAAATAATTAATTAGTTTCTTTTTATTATATGGTAAAGTTTATTTAAATTAAAAGTTTGTCTATAGTAGGCGTATATTTTAATTTAAACTTAATAATTATGGCAGGCATATTTTATAGCTGTATGACAAACTAAACAAAAATATCTATTTTTTTTGTCTTTTCTGGAACAATTATACATTAGATTAGACCTGGTTATTTGACATTTTTGGGCACAACTTTTTTTAATAATTATTTAATTATAGTAGGTATGAATAATTTTATAAGTTAGATATGCTTAAGTGGAAAATCTGATAGCTAGTAGATGATTTTTTCAACAAATAATATTATCATCTGTTAATTATTTCATTAAGGACATAATATTATGAGAAACTTTCCATAATAGCTATATTTTTGTTCGTTATTCTGAATATAAATATAATATTTAATACAGTGCATTAACTGTCTCTTCTCCTAAGGATCTAAACAAAAAAACTTTTTACTTCTCAAGACTATCTTCTTTCATTCTCATTTGTAAAAATATTATTATTATTATTATTATTATTATTATACCTTTTAGATTTATTTCTGAAATGAGTTAATGACTTTTTGAGATTATTGCTCAGCCTTAAACAGAGTTTTTGATTTGACTTTCCATAAAAAGTATAGTTCCTCACTTCAATAAAGAAATTATAAGTCAGGAGGTCAGATCTCCAAATATTATGTAATTCTATAGAATATTATTTTTCTTCTTAAGAATTTATACAAGTGTAAAAAGTATAATTAATCCACTTATTTATTTTACAAAATAATACACTTAAAATATTTTCCTTCGTTTTTACTTGTTTATAATAATTCTACACATTTTTTATGATAAAATTAAGATTGTGCCTAGTTCCAGAAATATCATAATTAATATGAAACGGAGAAAGCAAAAGAGATACAAAGTGAAATATTTCGATATACACACAAATACAATGGAAGTAGGAAAATACTTTGAAATTCAAGTATTACAGTTACTTTTATTACATGAATTTATTTAGAGAGAAAATAAAGGAAAAGACAAGTAGCCAAAAGAGTAAAAGAAAAAGAAAGATTATTATTAAAGCAAAGAGGAAAAAAGGAGGAGGAAGAGATAATAAATAAACCTAGATATATGTGAGAATATTATCCCTCTACCTTTTGCTTTTTCTCAAATCCCAAATGAATAGAGAATTAGATTCTCATTCAGATATATAATATACAATAAAAATATACACTTTATATTGTGATTTGTGTCCTTAGGATTTCAATTAATTTTTAATTTTTCTATTAAAAAAATATTGATGACGTCAAAAGAATGCAGTTTTCACATCATTTTATGATATAAAATCCCATGAAATGGACTTGGATGGGATATAACAACATATTCAAATATGTATCTGGTGTAAATTCAAGTGTGATTTAGAGATGATGAGACATATGCAAACCCTAGCTTATATCTATCATCGTGGAGTATATAGGTTGTTTTCAGTAGTTCATCGGTTTTTTAAAAAAATTATTCATATATATAGAAGGATTGTCAGAAGAAAAAATGACAATAAAATATGATCAAAATTCAAAGTAAAATGAAGCAATAGATAATAGAAATATATATATGAATAAGAAACTATGTGATACTATATACAACTATTACTAAAAAGAAAAGGACCCCATTCTTATCTCACCCACCTAATAAATGACCATACTCGTTACCTACTAACCATTTATATTAACTTTTGATTGTCGTTGTACCTCTCTATCTAAGGACGAGTACTCAGTTAGTGGTGTGTCTCCTATTAAATCATCTTCACTAAAATTTTTGTAGGTCCATCTCTACCTCTTCTAACTATTGCTACGACCAACCTCTCACACCTTTTAATTGACAGATTTATGCACCTCCTTTTTTTACATATCTGAACTATTTAATCCTCACTTTTCTCTATCTTGTTCACCCTCAACTCCTCAAGCATTATACTAAAGGATGATACAACAACACTACTTCTAACAAATTAATGTATACATCGATTCGTTAGTGTTGAGCCCAATATATTTCTATCTTGTTCACCCTCAACTCCTCAAGCATTATACTTGGATCTTAGGGTGCTTGTATTAGGAGAGATAGAGGTAGGTCGAAGAAATTTTGGGGAGAGATGATTAGACAGAGTATGTCATATTTATAACTTATCAAGGAATGGGGATGAAACCCTAAATAGAAAATATAAAGATTGAGGATTAAAGTAAAATATTAATTGATAATTAGATAGTTGTGTTTCAATAAGAGTTTAATGGAGTTGTAAGTACTTCTTCATCCTTAACCAAAAGGTGTCGGGCTTGTGTACGGAGTCACCTTTATTAGGAAGGGCTTCACCCCCCAATATGGGACTTTTTGATGCGAATTCAGATTTAATCAGACTCCAATATGGATAATGAATACCGAGCGAGAAACAACAACAAAAAAATAATAGGTAGTCCAAGTGTTGTCTAATAGTTCCCTTTATCAATATTATATTATTATTACTCTCCTACTTCTTAGTATGACATGTTGTTTTCATTGTTTGAGTGATCATATTTTTTGTTGTTTACTACTGCTCTTTTTCCACCTGACATCTTTACTACCGTATATAACACTATAATTCAACAAAACAAGACAATTATATACTTGAGAGTAGCTGTTCAGAAATTAGGAGATTACAGCTTTTAGTCACAATAAAAAGCTATCAATCTTATTAAACAGGATCAATAGAATGTTGGCTTTTTCTTCAGAGAAAGATTGTACATTATACATTTTGGACATCTATGTAGAAGAGCTTCTCTGGAAATAAAAATTTGAGACCATCATATATAAGTGAGTTCATAACTTCCTCAATACAAAGCAGCGCTTCTTTTTCGCAATACATTATTCAAATGAACTTGTTTTAGAACAATATATGCTACTTTATTCAAACATAAAACGATACATAAATCAATGTTCATAGTAGTATTCACATAATCACAGTGTGGAAAGGCTCAGTCTGCCTATGATGTTTTATCTTCCTCTGCGATCCATTGAGGAAAGCTTGGTCTTCCCGAATCAATTCTGATGAGGTGCTCATCCTCGCCACCAGAATCATCACTCGAGTACTCTCTTGTGTCACTTTCTTCAATTGGTGCGCTTGGAAGTTGTATACTCATATCTTTATTCTCTCCTTGCACTTGAGCCTTCTTTCGCAATGTGGTAGATCCTTCAGATCTAACAGAAACAAGTGTTTGTACACCATCTGATCGAACCTCTGGATATGACTGACTGTGAGAGGTTTTGGCTGCACTAATTCCAGGAAAACTTCTCGAACGACTTCTTGTGTCGCTTATCTAATAACCAAAAAAGAGCAAGTAAGCCAATATCGAAAACTGGTGATTTCAACTCGATGATGAATAAGACAAGAACGGGATAGATGTGAGTGAAGGGGTGGGTGGAGGAATGGGATAGATGTGAGTGAGTAGGAGAAATCATAATGACTAAACACATAAACAGACCCTTAAACTTGGCACGAGTTTTCATTTTAACACTTCCACTATAGATGAACATTTTATATTTATGTTATCAAAAATGTTGTCTATCAAACACAAACTCGTTAGCTCCAAAACCAAAAAGGTACAAGGACATGGCATGCTCCGTCAAACAGTAAATAGAATTCCGGCCTAATCGACACACTGTTTTGAGCAGTTGCTCTATTCCCCAAAGCCTAACATTTAAGTAAACTTTGTTATGGGCCAAAGAAATTGTGAAATAAATTTTCCTACTAACCATGCTTCCGAAGATGTTTAGCTGCATTGCGCGGGTAGACATATTGGTTTCCTGTTGACCAGTTCGTTCCACATCCTGTCTATGTTGCATAGCCTTATAAGTATTTTCTGGCCAGCTCATTAAACCACCAAGCTCTCTACTAAAAGACCTTGAGGGATGATCAATTGAGTGAGATAATAGCGAAGATGATCTTCTCTGGAGACCCCTGCCTGATAGAAATCCCGCAATATCAAACATAATCACCCTTGCCCTTGTCTCAACTTGATACTGAGAAGGTTGATGAGAAAAACTAGCAGCATGGACACCTAATATTGAACCAAAAAAATAAATAAATACAAATTAATCAGAATTATCTGAGATGAGGCTATAGATCAGAGAGGATTTATGCAAATAATCGAAGTTGCAAGTACTATCAATTTCTGAAGCAAAAAATATTAATTGAATATATGCCAACCTTAAGAGAGAATAAAATTGTCAGCATACCACAAATTTTTTTGTTTTTAACAGTCGTGTAAGTTTATAATCAAAGACCATATGGGAGGTAGTATAAACAGGTGTTGTCAAAGGCGCACTTAAGTCCTGAAGCGAGGCTCAAACATGTTAAGAGTGTTTTTCCTCGCTTAATGTGCGGTGTTAGTATCGTCATCAAGGTCTTTCCTGAAGAGGCAACGAGCATTTCCTGAAGAGGCAAGCAACACTGCACAATTGATATATCACTTCACCGTTATCTTTTTTCAGTTTCCTGTCCATATATTTGTTGTTTGTACTTACAATTATTAGTCTTGGTCTAAAATAAATATATTTGTATTCTTTCTCTTTTTGCACCCTTTTTCATGAAAGCTGGCGCTTTATTTGCACTTTAAGCGCCGATAGAATTTAGAGCTTTTTTGCGCTTCTCGCTTCTAATAACACTTAGTATAACCAATATTTCAGCTGTCCCCTAATTACAAAGAGTGGGATACTGAAATACTGCAGCTAAAGGGGTGAGAAGCAACCTGATGCTTCTGTGTTGTGGAAGCTTTGTTGTTCCAATGCCAAAGGCAGTAACGGTGCAGGAGCTGAAAGAAGCCCTTCATGTGAACCATGAGATTTAACAAATCCCTCCAACAGAAAACCAATGGAATGGTGAGGCAATTCAAAACTTTCCCCTCTTATGTATATGCTCATAGTTGACCTTTCTGCAACCAGAGTTCTCATATCTTGCATTTTTGTCGTTTCAAACATTTGAGGAAGCAAGACTTTGGCAAGCACAAGTGCACTTTCCTGCAGATAACAAGATATTTTGTGTGAGTCACTGCTTCAAAAAAACCTTATATTCTAGTTACTACCTCTATTCCATTTAATGTGGCACTCTTCCCTCAGATGGGATCTTTCTATATTGGGAAGCAGTTTAATTTTGTAGAGACAGAAATGCAAACAGCAGAAACAACAAAGCCTTGGAGTATCGTTGAAGACCATTCAAGGTGATATATTTTTCTTCTGATAGGTAAAGCAAAAAAGGCAACTTTTCTGAAACACTTTCACTCAATCGGAGCAATTCTAGACCTTAGTATAATTAAGTCCTTCCTTGCTGAGATGTACTTGAGTTCTTACTTTTCTTTTGTGTTAAAAGATAGCGGAGGAACCATGCAAAATATGGTGAGAAAGTTTTCTTTTTTTTAAAAAAAACTTGCAGTATGGTAAGAAAGTCAATGTTAGGGACCCAAAATCTCCTCTTGTGTCTTAACTCAGAATACTCTTTCAGTAGTTGAAGAACTCTGCTATTTCTCACTATACTGATAATGACGAGAAAGCTGTGTTAAGCATAGACATATGTATGTATGGAAGCCAAAAGAAAAGTTGAAAATGATAATCATTCAAAATACCTGCCAAAAGAAATCTTCTACAGCTGGATCAGATCTGAGAGCAGTAAGTATCCTCTCATTATCAACAGAAAAGCAGAGAGCCACGGAATCCGTTATAATGTCACAGATGTAAGGCTTTCCCACCAGCACTTCATATAAACCTAGAGTACTCCCATGTGAAAAAGTTGGATGCAGTAGATGAATATTACTTGTGCTCTTACTTGACCACTATCAAACACGATATCATATTGTCAGAAAGATGTTTTTGGCTAAAAAGTTATTATTGTAATAACCATTACATTACTAATTACCTTCACTACACCATTTGAAATAAGCCAAACTCTAGTTGCCTTTGATCCCTCTTCATAGAGGGTTGCACCACGTAACTTCATTATCTCCTTGGTTGAACCAATTAGTGTCTCACGCACCGTAGGGGGTAGAGCTCCCAACAAAGGATTGACACTAATCAAATCACGAATTTTCGGAAATTTAACCAGAGGTGGATTTCTTACAAGCCTTTTCAAATCAGTCTGCACAAAATACATCATGTATGAAATCAGATGTAAGACAAAAGCAATGAAATTGGACTAGCAGATAAGAATCAAATGCTCACCTGGACAGCATCGTGAAGATGTGCCATCTCTTTTTCCTCCAATATACCAATCTTCTCAAGATTATGGACATAATCAATCAAGTGATTCAACACCGCATAAGTAACTTGTCTGGTTTTCACAACTCGGAGAACCTGAGTATGTACTTTCTTTTATAACCAAATAAAATTACTCAAAAAGCAGACTGGATATTGTCAACACATAAAGTTCATTTATACGTTGCAGAAACCAGACAGCTGTATTCTTGATTTCAAAATATAATGACCATGATTCAAGCATGCAGAAAGCTGGCAAAAAAATGCAGGTAGCATAAATTTCTTGTACTACCAGGCTGCACCCTCTAGTATTTTTATTCAACATGTTTCAGTCTAGCAGGAAATATTGAGCTCATTGAGAGAGATTTGTCTTTGTATACCTGAGGAAATGAGACACGGACTTCTTCCAGAAACTTCCGTGCATCCTCTCCTTCTTCCTCGCTTTCCTTGATAACAAGGGAAGCAATTTCACTCTCACCTGAAATCATCATTGCCTGCATAAGAAACTTCCAACTCCAATACATATCATTCTTTTTCTTTATTTTTTCTCTCCTGTAAGGATTTCACTGCTGAGAAAGCTTCCTCATAAAGAGAATAAAAACAAAAAAGCCACAAAAGTGGTGCTAAAGTTGAGGCATTCATTAGGTAGCATAAGAAAAGGTTCTTGGTAAAATATTTTCCTTTTCTCCCTTCTCTTGGGAAGAGAACACATAAGAGAAAAAAATGTAATAATAGTAGCTTTTTAGCCCAATGTGCAACCTTTATCAGTCATTACTACCAACAGCATAAAGATAAACACAAGGATACCACCTGATGGAAGCTTTTTCACTCCTATCACGCCAGATATCTATAGTTTTCAACATTTCTTAGTACTATCTTCACCTTATGCCTTATAGACCATCACGCACCTTAAAATATAGAAGAATGCGTCACTTGAATGCAATAGTTCAACTTCAACACAATTGTAGGAAGTCACAATCTAAAGAAGTCAATCCTCAGATTATTGTTTATCGAGCAAACTGAACAATTGAGAAATTTCATATCAAAGACCTAATCAGTAGTCTTCATCAACAAAAAAAGGTTAGGAAAACCACCATAAGAATTGACGTCGTTAAACTATTCAAGCTGACTATCTAATCTTTAAATGCAAAAAGACTTTTTGGCCAATGGAAAAGGCTTTGTTATGTTCAGCTAAAATGTCTCAGCATTCAACCTTCGCCACTGATAATTTGTAGGCAGAAAGAAATGGTCCAACCAAAGATGAGCAGGGGAAGTCAAACATAATCGAAAAGAATCATAACACGCTGGAAAGGATGTGCCAAAAAGATGCTATATAGAAATCATTACTAGTTACTTACCGATAAATTCATTTAGTTGCTGTCGGGCAGTTCTATGCGCCCGGAGAAATCCAGCACAGATATAGCATGCAGACTCTAACCTCTCAACAGTGAAATATGTAACAAGCTTCCGGTGGACAAAACTTGTTTGAAGAAACTTGTAATAATTTGGGATATTAACATAAGATTTTAAACCCTTCCAATCACATAAGGGCTCATGCGATACTACGTCATTTGCTTCCTCCACAGATTGCATTAGAAGATTCGCTATAGTTTGTGGGATCCTGCCCTCATTGAGCATTTCCCAGTATGCTGCTTGAACACCTGGAAACATAATTTCACTTTTAACAATCAAATTTGAATATCATGATCAATGGAAGAGCAAGAATTTTCACTAGGATAGACAAAATATAAGGTTTTCTACTGTACAGATGAACACTGCATAGAGTCACCTATGAGTGACGCTCTACTCCATATACACTGTACTGATGGAAGGTAATTTGGTGTGTTAGTGGTCATATGATCGATTGCATAAGTGAAACAGCAATTATTGAGGAAAATGACCTAGAAGTTACAGAACAGATCACAAACAAGATGAACTATAAATTGAGAATGTAATGTTCTCACCATTTAGCAGGCGGATCCGAATATCTTCTAAATGCATATGGTCCACATTATCATCATTTCCAGATGAGGTATGAGGATGCACTGGTTCACCCTCCACATCATTTAGGCTAGTAATATATCTTTTAACAGTTGGCCAGTCAGCAGGTCCTAGTTCCTCATCATCTCCAAGATCACCAAATGCTTCCAGAGCTTTATTCAACATCTCATATTTTGTGTAGTTCAATATGCGCTTCTGCAATGAGATGAACTATGTTATTTATAGAATCTATTGAAGAAGATTTAAAATATAAAGCTACAAATAACAGGACTTTACTTGCTTATCTAAGCATCTACTGTTCAACACGAAAGGTTAGTGTTTCATTTAAAAAAGTAATTGACTAATTGAACTACTTACTTTAGTTATCCAAGTGATACCATCTCTCTTTTAATTCATTATGCCCCCCCTCCCTGTTTTCCAAGCATATAGATTTCCTTATCATGTCAGAGGCAGAGGTCTTCCATCTCATCCTGCCATCATAGGATTTGGTCTTTGAACAGTTCTGAAATGTGAAGGTAATATCCTTTTCTTTTTATGATAAGGAGGTAAAGTGATTTCTTTTCATATTTTTGCTTAAATTCAATATCATGTAGTGTTTTTTTAGGTCAGTTAGAGAAAAGCAGTCGGTCCATAAAAGATACAAATTCTGCTATGCAGGGCATATTCCAATTTCCGAGGAGCTGACAAATTTGATTGCCATCAACGGCAAACCACATAAAGAAACAGTTCAGGCAGCAAACATGGTTAACTGATGATAGATGAGCTAGCATAAATGGGGTTAGATGAATAGTTATTTATTCCATTTGTCACCCATTTTACGTAGTTGAAAAATGGGTTGGATATAAAAACGTCTTCCTAGACCACCCATTTACTCCATTAACATCCCTTAAAGAAATCGAAAACCATTGGGGAAAAAAAACCATTTTTCCACCTCTAAAGCTCCAACAAGGACAAAATAGTACCACGTCGAAATCAACTCTACCTTTGCTGCTGATAGCTTATCCATTCCCAGATAATGTAAAGCAAACTGTGTGGTTGAACCGTTGATGATGAGCGTCAAAAATACAACCCCACCAGTCAAGAAAACAAACTGCAACAGAAGAAGGCCTGTATGACTAGAAAGGTACAGCTAAAAGATAATTAAGTATAGAAAACTTCAAACTTGTTGCATTTCCCACTAACACTTCTTTTCTTCTACTTACCAGAGTTCCAGTATCAGAACTGATGTATTGGGAGCCATCACTGGAACGCTGAAAACAGCCAGGAAGGAATAGTGTCATAAACAAAGGCACACTTAGGTAAGAATTTTTTGCAGAATGAATGAGAGGGCTTGGAGAGATCAAGCACCCGCACATAGTTACCTTGACTGACAATGAAAGGGACAACGCTACAGCACCTCGAAGGCCACCCCAGACAAGAATAAAAGCCTCTTTCAAGTCCAAACCATAGCCAAAGTATCGTAAAAATGGATACAATACACCAACTACAACGGCCCGTGAGACAAGGATAAGCACATAAAGAAGGATGAGGTAGCCCCACGAATTATCTGAAATACATTAAAAAGCATTTAGCAGAGATGTAGTTTAACTAGAATGGAAGTTGAACTGAGTGTAGAAGACTATCATTTGAAATAGAACAGAAACTAGCCGTCCCCACATACATATAAACAATCATAATACTCGTGTAAATAGAGAGGCCAAAAGAGAAAGGCACAAACTACAAAAATTGGGCAAAGTAAAAAATATAAAATCCAATCATGGCGCTTTTTTTTTCTGGCTGGATATTGTGTTTTAGCAGGAAGTAATTTGGTGTTTTGGAAGAGCAGAAACAGAATGTGGTTGCTCAATCTAGTGCAGTAGCATAAGATCAAGCAATGATTATAGCAACTTGTAGCTAGTTTGGATAATACAATTGCTTACAGAATTGCAATTTGGAGAAATTGTTCAGATGGAACTTGGAACTTGTGTGTGATAATCCAGCGACCCTTCATATTGCATCACATCTACTGTTCTATGAAATGACTAAACACATAGATATTGATTATCACTTCATCAGAGAATAGATACTATCAGGAGATATTGTTAACAAATTTGTGAAATCAAATGATCAGCTTGCAAATATTTTCACAAAGCCACTCACTGGTCTTCGCATTAGTCACATCTGTTATATGTTTGGTACATGCGACTGATATGCACTGGCTTGAGGGGAAGTACAGATGGTTAGTGTATATATTAGACTTTGTGTCCCATACTGAAAATCTGTATTATACACTATATGTGAAGTATGGATAAAGATAAGGCTCAATGTAAAACAATTATTTACACACATTCACATAAACTCTTTCCCGTGTCATATTTCTCACAAGTAGCACCAACAGCTCCTTCACTTATTTAATGTCCGCTAACTCTTAGTCGGAAGACACTTCAAGTAGTATATGAGATCTGTTAAAGGCCATCAGTACCAAATTCATTTTGATAAATATCACTTGCAGGCAAAATCTACAGAAAATAAATAGATATTACACGTAACACAAGAAAGAACATAAATAGGGTTTGGCTGTAGTAAGATAAGATGTTACTTCTGTCTTCATAAGACAAATGTCAATTACAGCAGAAGTACCATAGATTTTGAAAATATTGTCACCAGCAAGAATTCCTTCAGCTATAACGACTCCACTGCAGAAAAGATAACCAAAATGAGCAATTAGGTTTTCTGTTTCACAGGATAAAGTTTAAGAACAAGAATTAGTACTACTCCGATGAAAACTATAGTCAACTGGGTTTTTGATGTAAACAAGCGCCTAAAATAACTTCCACTAAAGCTTAATCCTCCTTAATAGTACTAATTTTTCGAAAGGTCAAGGATGAAAGTCCTGAAACAGCGGAACCAAGGGAGTGCCTCCCCAGTGCAACACAAAATCAGTTGTACACAAGTACACCAAAAAGTTGCCCACACACCAAATGCCCAGCCCTGGGCTTGAGGTTGGGTGTTGAAGAATGAAAAAAGACCCACATTGGTGGTTAATGAAATGGGTGGTTCCTTTAAAGGCTTAGGCGATCATCCTCCCTTTGAGCTAGCTTTTGGGTGTGAGTTAGGGCCAAGACCTAATTTTACAATAATTGTTTATCTAATCAAAGACTTAAAATGAAGTAACATTTGGCGCTGGCAGCCTAAATTCTCCTAAACAACATAGCCATCAAAAGACCTCCAAAAGTATAAATGCTAACAACTATTATTAATAACGACTAAATCAACAGAGTTGATAAAAGAAAAGCTAAATACAATACTTACCTTAAAATAAAAATTAATGTATTTGCAATGTAGGAAACCATTTCCCTGAAACAAAATGAGATTTGTATTAAAATCCAAAATCAAAAGCTGTTGCACACATACATAAAAGAACATATCATGCTATCATCTTACAGATGTTCAATCATGCAGGTAGTGATGTCAGAAGGTAAGACATAAATCTTACCAGATATATAATGCAATGTTGTAGATAATGTTACCCAATTCCAGATTAGATATTCAAAATGGTATTGCACAAAAATTTTCTGGAGTAATGAAGTGCTCAACACAAAACAAGATGAGAAGAATATAAGTGTATCATAAGGTCTACTGCCAGAATGCAAGTCTTTTTATCTGTTGTTCAATTACAATGTTGTAAGAAGATTAGTAAAATTTACCAGAAGTGATGCAAGCTTTGATGACTCTCGCCCTTGAAAGCAGTTTTAGCTACAGCTGAGTAGAACCTGTTAGTGCATGGCATATCAAAATAAGTTGTTCTCTAGCTGTAGAAAGAGTATCAAAAGATCAACACTAACACTTACATCCCTAAAGTCATCACAGTCAAGACACCAGAGACATCAGCCCCTTGTTGTGCCTGTTTCATTGTAAAAGCAGTCATTAGACTTTGTTTTCTTCCTTTTTCTCCCACATGATTAGAATGCACAGTTGAGAAATTGCAAAAACTCAAACTGGACTTGCACCTGGCTAAGTAAAATTGATATAATTAACTTTGTAACCGCTATTTTATTTCTGCTATTAATATAATATTTGGCATTTAAATTACATGTTCAGTTAAGTTGTGTAACATATATTGCAACAACAACATCTATCCTTCCATCCTAAGCTAATTGGCACCAACTATATGAATCCCCACTATGCATTTTGCTCCATTTCGACCCATTTTCTTCTAATTCTCAATAACTTCACAAACAAGGATGCATAATTTCTTTGCAGCAAGAATTATCATGCCAGATACATTTTCAGAGAAAGCCATTTCTTGGAATCCACTTTAGTTATTTTTGTTTAATTTCCCGATAATTTTGATGTACTTATTTTTCCTTGTCTATTTCCTTCACAAAGATGGTCACATATGATTATGAATTTAATAGTCATACAGCTTTCGAGGATGTGGTTAAGTCACACATTGATTGAACGAATGGGATGCAATTTCCATATATGGTCTTGTAGAGTCCTCCTCTCATGTACTAACTTTCGGGGTTGAGTTAGACCCAATATCCATTTCTATTAAATTCAAATAGTAGATAGCAGATAAGGTTCCCCATCCCAATACAAATAAAATGCAGACAAAGCTTTTTAAGCATGCAAGATTGGAAGGGTACATACTGTGAAGTAAGCAACATAGCTCACAGCAAGTGTCAGGCTGATCTCAATCACCGTGTCATTGAAAATGAATCCCAGCCATAAAACAGAAGCTATTCCAAAAGCAATTCCAAAGCCAACTCTGGACAACAGAAACAGAACTTACAGCCAACTTTCCACTGGAAGATAACCAATATAAAATGCAAATATACATACGCCCCAAGGGAAACTTGTACTAGAAATTTGATGACAGCTCCCCAGTTAAAGGTCCAACCAGTTACCATCCTTAAAAGTAGCTGATAGACAACAATTGCCGTCCTGAAGGGAAAAGAGAGGTTATGACGATGATAATTATGCAAAATATTATTGGAAAAACTTTCAAAGTTAAAGGGAAGGAAATAGGATACAGTTCTTGAAATTCAACTTATCCTCTCTCCTACCTCTATGGACATTACAGAAATTCCCACCTCTTCACATAAGCAACATACAACATATTTCTACTAGGAGGAAATTACCCATCATTCATCAAGGACTCTCCTTCAATTATGGTACCCAATTTCTTGCTGGCACCAAGCTCCTTCAGAAGGGCCACAACAGCCACAGGATCAGTAGCGCTTAGAAGTCCACCAAGCAACAATGATGTTGACCAGCTCCAGTTATAAGGAAAAGCAATCTACATTTGTCACTAATTTCAGATGCCTCCGTCGAAGAAGCTATCTAACACTTTGAAAATCCAAATTCAGTTTACCTTGAGAGCAGCTCCAAGAAAAAAGGTGGAAATAAGCACGCCAGGCCCAGCAAGTAAAAGCATCTGTACTGCACACCTCTGCATTAGGAGAAATAACTGGTTTAGTTAACTAATAGAGGGAAAATCCAGCTTGACAAATTCAATGAATCATAGGATGTAAAAACAGAAAGATACTGTTGCAGAAGGTAAATTGTGTAAAGCCAAATGTCATAATATAATTAGTGACTGGGAGCTCCTTCTGCTAGTGTTCTAACTCAGCCACCTCTTCTTCTGGAGTTTGCTTATAGACTTACATAACGGAGCTTTTGGAAGAACTCTTTTTTTTTTTTGTTACAGCATCCAGCTAAGGCTACGGAGGAAAATACAGTTTTGTGACAAGATGCATGGTTAGGCACAACCCCCCTATGAGATGAACTTCAAGATTTGTTGCACCTGATGCAGAATACTGGAGATACAGAAGCTCAATGCATGATCAGAAATTGATGGGAAGAAAAGCTTAGAAGAATTCTAACAGATTGACGGACGGGCAGCATCACGGAATCAATAGAGAAGCTGGACAAGTACAGTCATTTATCTAATAAACCAGATTACTTGTGCTGGAAAGTAGGTGAAAAGGGGGCTTTCACAATCAAATCTTGTTATCTGTCCTTAGTTTCGTCAGGGGAGAGACAGAATGGTTAGTTTCATCAGGGTAGAGCCAGAATGGTTTCTCATGGAAGCACCTATGGAAGATCAACACACCATTAAAAGCAGGCTTCATATGAGCAACTTTATACAGTGGCTGTCTCACACAAGCCAACCTCCAGAAAAAAGAAATCATCCTATAAATCTTCTTTGCACGAGCTTCTATAAGCCCCAAAACAGACTCCAGTTACATGTGTGAAGCATCGTGGCACTTCAAATCAAACAAGTGAGGAAGCCATAATCTTCACGTAATAGATGCTACTTGTGTGCAGTGAATCTGAAGACATAGACCAAATCTCTTCCTATGAATGAAACAAATAATGCAAGCAAGAAGGTAGACGTTGAAAGTGCACGAGCATAACAACATACAAATGTACATACATGGAAGAGAAAAATCCTCACTTGGAGCTCTCCATAGTATCAGCATTCTACGAGTAATAGAAAAGAGGAAGGCTAGTGATGATGTACCTTTATCTGGTGAATTTCCATTGAGAAAGCACTCTCGAAAAGAAGAGCAGGAAGGAAAACCGCCAATAAAAGATCAGGATCAATGTTTGCCCCTGTGCAGATACCAAATATGGTTACCACGAACAGACATTTGAGAGCAGAGCAACTGACTGGTGGTATACTGGGTGAACGGAGTTTCTAGTTGATATTGGAGAGAGGGAAACTTGATTTGAACTTAATGGATACTTAATGAAGAAAGATAAACAATTGAACTTACAGATACGGATACCATCGCCAATTCTTCCCAACCCATGATGTGTTCCATACTCTGCGGGTTAATTTATTATGTATATATCAATATCAGCATTCAAATACATCATGTGAGAGACTGATTAGTAGTTCAACCAACTCTAAAATGTAAGTTTTTTTTACTTCACAGGTTTGTTGGCACCTAAAGCAAAGGTGCATAATTTTATATGTTAGACAGATCAATAAGATAAGTGTCATTTCCATCTCGAGCTGGTAGCATAATAGCATTTGGCCATAGATTTTGGGAGTAAATTTTTGAATCTCCAGATATCTATTTGACCATGCACTTGATCAGATTTTGATCTTCAAATAGTTTCCAGTTCCCAAAAACTATGTCCAACCAGTGTTTAGATTTTTTGTCATAAAACTTCAATTATTTTTTCCCCAAAAATAACTTCAAGTTCCAAAAACCACAACTTCAAAAACTCAAAAATTTCAAGTTAAGTAAGACTGGTGAGCTTAAAGGGTGTAGAAAAACTAAATCTTTACTAATATTTGTAAAGAAACTCAATCAAGAGCACCATTCTATACAAGCACAAGCACAGTACTAATATTATAATAACAGAGAGAGAGAAAAAAAAATAAAAGTTGACAAACCTAAAGCCCCAAGTCCAATACCAAGAACAAGCAAAGCAACAGAGTAAGGTACTCTAGTACCCCTCAACAAATGTCTACAACCGATTCCCAATAACAAACTGATTCCAACAAATATGACAGCATTTGTAGGATCTGAACTTTCAGCTGAAATTGATTCTTCTACTATTCTAAACGGCCTCGTTTCTACTAACAACTCCATTATTTGCTTCAACAAACAATAATTCAATGGATTTTGAAAGGTTGACTATGAATCTAAAAATAACATCAAACTATTGCCATCATCCTAGTGTACTATGATTCCTTCAATTTTTGTAATGATTACAAATTATTGGACAAAAAAGGTGAGATGGGGGAAAAGTCGACTAATTTTTTATGTAATATAAAAAGTAGATTGATATAATAACGTGTAATTGTGTTGTTTGCTCTTCTTATTCCCCTTCAAAAATTGATTTAAGTACAAATTTGATAGTAAACTTTTTTTCATAAAGTTTTTGATTTTGTTGTTGTAGTGATAATAACATAATTCAAAAGTTAGTAAAATTTAATTTTTTCGATAAAAATAAAGTTATGGGTCATAGTTATAATAAGTAATAAAATAAAATAAAAAATAATATTAATTAGATTTTGTTTATGAGGACATAGACATTTCTAAAAAAAAAGAGACATTTTTAATATAATACTTTAGCTCCAAATCTCTTATCCTATCTATTTTAATTACTATGATTATTTTCATTTTTTAGTTAAAAATAAAAATATACATTTGTTAAGAAATTAAATTATATCATACTAAATAAAAAAATAATCCGTCCCCATAGTGACAGCACCGCCTTTGTTTGCTTCCTCTGTGTTGCAATCCAGTTTGCCACTCCTTAACGCACTCTATGATAACTCCGTTCACGTTTCTCAAAGCTAATTTTTTTTAATTAACCAATTCAAGTAAGCATTTTTATTCTTTCCCTAGTAATTTGGTACTATTTCTGACATGGGTTCTTGATAATTTGATGATATAGCAGCTTTTCTTTATTGGGTATTTGGATTCTTGATTTCCCAATTGTTGATTCATGTGAAAGAATAGTTTTTTATTTGTTCAATTTTTGCCTGTGAGTGTTTTTTTTAGCTGTGGTCTGTGATTGAAATGAAAAAAAGGTCAACTTTAATAAACACTAATTAGTAGATTTTGCAGTGCTATGTGATGGGTGGGGGTTTGATTCTTGATTATCTAATTGTTGATTCTTGTGGAAGAATGATGTTTGTTTTTCAATCTTTGCTGAAAGTGTTTTAGCTGTGTTTGGAATTTAATAAAGGGGGAAACTTTAAACAAACACTAGTTAGTATTTATTCTATGTTAGCTCGGACTCTTTGAAAATGTTGTCGGGTGCATGTTGGATTCTTGATAAGTAGTGCGTTTTTGGAGGATCCGACATGGGCGTGACAATTTTTGGAGAGTGTGGGCAACTTGCTAAGGTTTATGTATATAGTTTGCTGATTTGGCAGTGCTATATGATGGGTGGGTTTGATTCTTGTGAAAGAATGGAGTTTTTTTTGTGAATTTTTGCTAAAAGTATTTTAGCTGTGTTTGAAACTAAAAAGGTAAGCTTTGAACAAACAGTAGTTAGTATTTATGCTAAGGCTTATGTATAATTTACTGATTTGGCAGTGTTATATCTATAAAAATTATCTAAATGTTGATTCTTGTGGAAGACCCCTTCTCCCCCAAGGTGTACTAATATCTGTTGCTGCACTTGTTTTTAAACATTTTCTACTTTTTTGTCTCTTTTTCTTTGCATCAACTAATTTCTTTTGAGTCGAGGGTCTATCGGAAACAACCTCTCCACCCTTCAAAGGTAGAGGTAAGGTCGTGTACATCCTACCCTCTCCAGGCCACACTTCTAATACACTGAGTATATTGTTGTTGTTGATTCTTGTGAAAGAATGCGTGATTCAAGTGGAGGAGGAGGAGGGGAGTCAGTTCAATTCTACATGCCTTTTATAATTAACATAATGGTAACTGATATGGAAGTGTTAAGCTATACTAGTCAAATATTAAATAGATGACTCACCAGGGAATGCATTGGGTAGCCATTTAAGGAGTAAGGGAGGCAGAAATCATCCACTAGTTTGTGTAATTGACATGGCAACTGACCACCTCTGGGCTCCTCACTAGGGGATTTTGATTGGTGGCGGGGTAGAGAAGGATGTCTTTGGGGAAATCTATCAAGTGAAAGAGGTCGAACTAGACTTCAGGAAAGCATTAGGTGTGATTTAATTTTTTGGTTGTTTTGTAGCTCTCGTGAGAAGGTCTACGTGCTCTTTAGATGGGTAAGATTTTCATAGGGGACATGTTTGGTAGTTCAACTGTTATCCTCCTTCTATCTCAACTAATCTTTGCTTCCTGATATATCTTCATTTGTTAATGGGGTTTCTATTTATCACTGTAGGATCCCCACAACAAATCACATGGGTGTCTTTTATCGTACCATACCCCTCACATAATAGAGACTGTGAGTTCTCTTTACTAATTCATGGAATAGTATCCTATTTAGTTTAGAGACTTAGTTACTAGACTAGTGTATCTGGGTAATGTGTTGAGGGCATCTACATATAAACTTTTTATTCTCCTTTCCTGTGCATCGTCTTCTAGTCAGTTTACTTTAGCAAGCATGGACAACTACTTTGTCAAAAACCTATAAGAAAGGTTTTGAGAAACTAATGTTGTCTGCAGTCCTGGACCCACAAACTAGATTAATGTGCATGGCTTCCATTATACCAGTGAAAGAATGGAAATGTTTTGGGATCTGATCTCCAAAATGACTTCCTCCGTATAACCTGTTCAGGGACGCTATGTAGGCATCAAAAGATGATGGGCGTTCTGAACTTAGAACTTTCAAATTATATATGGTTTATGGAAGAAATATGCCACTACTAGATCTCTTTATTTTATCCGTAGAGCCTAAATCTAGTCTTAAATTGAAACTACTGACTATTTTACTGCTGAAATTATCTGTAAAAGCTTAAAGCTTTCTAGTCACATCAAGATTCTTTTTGATGTTCCTTCAATCTGATATATTTAGATGAGTCAATTACAAAAACAACAGGATCCCATATTTTTTATGAACTTAGAACTTTATTGCTTATAAAAGGTAATGAACAGAATGTCCTACATCGTTGATTCAATGGATAAAGCTTGGCCAATCCTCCTCGCTTTGAGCTAACTTTTGGGGTTGAGTTAGGCCCAAGAACCGTTTCTTCACAAAAAGAGTGTCATAGGTTAAACTGTTCTTCCTAAAAGAAACATTATTTCCATTGTGTTAGAAATGTTGCTTGAGGGATTGAACAATTCAGTTTTATTTACTGGTGGAAGTTCCTGTAACATGCAATGCAAGTTGTGGGTGTTGATCTCATGCTCTTTTTTGTTTTTTGTTCTTTGCCTTCATAGCTGAGAAAATGGCTAAAGATATGAAAGGATCTCCTTTGGCAGCCTCTTTCGATTATGAGCTTTATGAAGGAGATCCTGATCATCTTAGAACTGTTGTTGCTGCACCTGCCCCAGCCGGTCCGTACATTGATCCTGCTTCAATCAAACTTAAACATAGGATCGGACGTGGATACTTTGGTGATGTTTGGTCAGCCACACATCATCAATCAGCTACTGAGTACGATGAGCATCATGAAGTAGCTGTAAAAAGGTTACATCCTATAAATGAGGATCAGGTAAAGGCTTTCTTAAGTAAGTTCGAGGATTTATGGGTGAAGTTGAAGTCTAAACAAATCCAAGGTGTTTGTTGGCTGCATGGTATCACTGTAATATCTGGAAAGGTGAAATTCTGTCTGCATTATTTTGCTTAGCTCTATAGGGGCCTTACAATTTGTTTATTGTTCTTGAAGAAAATGACAAAAATGGTCCTTTATTATTTAGGGTAAGTTTAAAATTGTCCCTTAAGCATGCACAGAACATTTTTTGTCCTTCAAATTTGCCAAAAGTTAACACTGGTAGTCTCTGTCAGATATTTAACAATTTATATTCGCTATATTTGATGGAAATAGTGCAAAACAAGATTTTGCAATAAACATTAAGAAAGTCCTATCAAATCCTAAAATATGTAACTTTAGAAATTGCACTAGACACTAAAAATATAAAATTTTAGCCGAAGTTACTTTTATAAAAGTTGCATCAGATTCTTAAAATGAACAATAAATAGCATAGACTACAAAATTGTACCTCTAAATGCGAGTCCCGCTAATTTCCTTTTTTTCCGTAGTTCCCTTCAAATCTATCAGACAAGAGTTTGGTAAATATTTGACGGAGACCAAAACTGTTGATCTTTGGCAGCAGACTTGAAGGACTAAAACCCTTAGTGCATAATCTAACCTTAAATATAAGGGACCCTTTTTTCATTTTCTCATTGTTCTTACTTGCTGAATAATGTTTCTGTGGATAGATCTGTATAGTTATGAGATCCTATGAGGGGTCAGTTGGTGATAAAATGGCTCGTCTGAAAAGAGGGAAGCTCCAGTTACCTGATGTGCTTAGGTAATAAACATATACTTCCTCTGTTTCAGTTTGCTTGTTTGATTCTTACTTGACATGGAATTTAAGAAAGTGAAAGAGACTTTTGAATCTTGTGGTCTTAAACCAAAGATATGTAGAATGTACCAAAATGTCCTTTAATCTTTGCAGTCTTAAACATATGTTGGAAGTAGAATTAAAGAGTTGTCAAAAGAGAAAAGGGACATTCTTTTTGAACGGGCAAAAAAGGAAAGTAAGGGAAACAAATTGAAACAGAGGGAGTATTATTATCAGCAAGCTAAAAGTTCTCATTATGAAATTGGCACTTGTTAATACAGAATGCTCATGTCTTAACAGATATGGTATTGAATTGGGTAAAGTAATACAAGAATTGCATTCAATGAATGTCCTGGTTCTGAACCTTAAGCCAACTAATTTTCTTCTGAACGAACATGATGAAGTGTTCCTCGGAGACTTTGGTATACCGTATCTTCTCCTTGGAGTTCAACCGCCTGATTCAGATTTAGCACTAAGGCGTGGGACTCCGAATTACATGGCTCCGGAACAGTGGGAACCTGAGGTTAGAGGCCCAATAACTTGTGAGACTGATGCTTGGGGATTTGGATGCAGCGTTATCGAGATGTTGACTGGTGTTCAGCCCTGGTTCGGTAAATCAGTCTATGATATCTACCGTTTGGTGGTGATAAACCAAGAAAAGCCACAACTTCCTGGTGGCCTCCCCACTGCTATTGAGAATGTTCTCAATGGCTGTTTTGAGTATGATCTCCGCAATCGACCTCTGATGGTGGACATTTTGCAAGCATTTGAAAGGTTTTCTCTCTCCCCACCCCCACCCCTCTCTCTCTCTATATATATGTGTGTGTGTGTGTGTGTGTGTGTCTTCGCGGTAAAGTTCTCATCAATTTTATTGCACCTTTGGCAGCTCAAAGAATGCTGTTTATAGTGAAGGAGAGGGGAGCGACATAGGAGGAACTCTGTCTGAGAAAAGCAAAACCTGTGGCTTTACCACATGGTTCCTTTCAAAAGATCATCTTCAAGTGGGAGATACTATTCGCTCCAGAAAAATGTTCAACTCCAGAAATTCTCAAGATTTGGCTGTGTTGGAAGGAAGTGTTGTTGGTCTCGAGAAAGATACTGATCGAGATGGATTTGTTCTGGTACGAGTCCCCAATTTACGGAGCCCTCTTCGGGTAAATGCATCAACCATAGAGAGGGTTACATGTGGTTTGGCAACTGGGGATTGGGTGCGCTTGGTCAATGAAAGTAAGAATCACTTCTCTGTGGGCATCTTACACTCGGTGCAGCGTGATGGAAGCATCAGTGTTGGTATTTTAGGCTTAGAAACATTATGGACAGGACATTCTTCTGAAGTCGAAAAAGTTGACCCATATTTCTTGGGACAATTCGTGCAATTGAAATCAAATGTTGAAACTCCCAGGTTTGAATGGCCTAAGAAATGGGGAGGAGGATGGGCTACTGGTAGAATATCACAGATACTTCCAAATGGTTGTCTTGTCGTTCAATTTCCAGGAAGGTTGGTATTTGGTGATGAACCTAATACTTTCTTAGCTGATCCAGATGAGGTGATGGAAGTATCATTTGATACATGTCCTGGCATTATCAAGAAGTATCAGCACCTCGAGGACTTTCACTGGTGTATTCGACCACTTTCTATTGCGTTTAGCCTACTTACAGCAGCAAAGCTTGGTGTATCTGTAGGAAAATGCATTAATGCGAAGCTGAAGAAGGATCATGATCATCGTACTAAGGATGGTGAGGTTGGTGGCAAGCCGGCCTGGCTTCGACCAAATATCCTGTTTAAGGAAGGTGCTAGGTAATCTCTACTTGTTGGTAAAAAAAAAAAAAGAGTAAATTTCGTAGCAGTGGCACAAAACTTTGCATCACAGTATGTTGTAAACTTGACATTATGCTGAATTTGTGATATGTATGTACATATTTTCTTAATACAAAGCTCTGCAGGTATCAGAAATATATATAGTCTCTCAATTGTAATCAAAAAGCAAAAAGCATCATTGTAGAGTACTACTTTCACTTGAATCCTAGTTATATTATAAAGACGAGCTTTAGTGCATCAGTCTGTCCTTATACAAAGAATACAAAGTTTTTTTTTTTTTTTAAATTCTTTAACTTTCTGTTTAGTCAATCCTTACTAGAAATTAGTGTTCCATTGAATGAAAAAAGAAAATGCTTCTTTTAGGATTGATTTAAGGACTCAAATTTAAGACATTTTATTCATCTAATTAAAATTTTTGATGGGACACATTTATATATATAAAAAAAATAATTAATTCATTTTCCTTTTTTGTAATTACACATTCCACCCAATTTGATGAACGGTTAAAACATAAAGACCAAAAATATTGCCACTGCTAACAGAAAATAAAAGCATTGGACCACTAATAAGTCACCACATTAGGAGTAAGAAAGAATATACACTTGATTATACTTGTTACTATTATTGTGATGTAATTAACAAACTTACCATATTTGGGATCATGTTGGAGAATATATTCTCAACAAAAATGTTTTTTTTAGTGCAGACCTTCTATGCTTAATAAAAATACTGAAAGACACCATCTTTTAGAAATAAAATCAAGATGGTCTTATTTAAACCTTTTTAATTGTTTTAGGATATATATTCGATACAAGAGATAACATTGAGAACTAACTAGTAAACTATCATGCACACGTTCATTCTTCTTTGGTAAAAAAAAAAAAAATCTTCTTTGTATTTCTCAAGAATTAATTAAATTCCTTGATGAAGAAAGTGCATGTTATTTTGTCGATTTGCATGCTAATCCTTTTAATTATTTTTCGTATTTTTATTATCCAAGATTACAATGCCTTAGATGATCATTTCTATAAACAAGGAGATCATGTTCCTCTTTTTGCTAATAAAATTGGCCCTTTTCACAATCCCAGGTACATTTTTTTACCCTTCCTCGAATCCTTTTAGTGGCAGAGCTCGTAAAAAAGAAAATTATACTATGTGAATCGGTATAACATACTTTTATTTTATTTATTGTTCGAAATTCAAATATTGTTATGTAAATTGGGGGTTTCGAATTTGTTTATATAAATTTCTAGCTCTGTCACTAGACTAGTGAATCTGAGTTGAACAACGAGTTGTGTTGTGTTGTGCCTTTTTTGAATATGTAAAACAAACATTATCATTTTCTAATGACAATCTTGTTTTACAGTGAATCATACAGATATTATGATCTGCCATTCTGCATACCAGGTTCATTCTACAATATTTTTCCCTCATTGTATTTATGTGGAACCTAATCAGATAAATATAGCTGAGTAAATTATTTTGTATGTCTGTTGTAAGAGCTCAAATCCTGTATAAAAAATTTTGATAGATGTATGTTGGAACACTTATGTTACTTGAGTTCATATGCAGATCATGTGAAATTAGAAGAAAATAAGGAAGATGTAGGTGAAGTTTTAAATGGGGATCGACTCATGAGTGGTCCTTATGCACTCGATTTCTTGGTAGATAAAGACTCGGAAATTCTTTGTCGAAAGAAGTTAACAAAGGATGAAGTTGCTCAGTTTCGAAGAGCAGTCGATAAGGACTATTACTTTGAGATGTACTACGATGAGTTGCCCATATGGGGCCTTATCGGAAGAGTTGAGAATAGGGAAGTGACAGAGGATACAAAATATTACAGCTACTTTCTATACAAACACATACATTTCGATATCCACTATAATAGGGACCGTGTTATTGAGATCACTGCACGAATGGATCCACATTCTGTTTTGGACCTGACAGAGGATAGGGAAGTCGATGCTGAGTTCACATACACTGCGAAATGGAAGGGAACGGATATTCTGTTTGAGAATCGGATGGATAAGTTCCTGCAGACTACTCTACCGCATATCCATTGGTTCTCGATTATCAATTCTTGTGTCACTGTCCTCCTTTTAACCGGCTTCCTTGCCACGATTCTTATGCGAGTCCTTAAGAATGATTTTGTCAAGTAAGTGGCTTATCCCTCCTTTTCAAAAAAGAAAACTAACTACAGTCAAAACTCCCTATGTTGTTACATCGGTTCCAAAGAAAACTTGTCCTTTAGAGTGAAATAGGACGGTTATATCTGGTTTTCTCGAGAAATAACTCTTTCAATTGACAATGTATGCAAAAGGTATGCACATGATGAAGAAGCAGTTAACGATCAAGAGGAGACAGGATGGAAGTACATACACGGTGATGTCTTTAGGTTCCCGAAACACAAATCATTGTTTGCTGCAGCACTCGGTTGTGGTGCTCAGCTCTTTACATTGTTAGTGTCCTCTGAAATCTGTTGTTCTGATAAATTAAAGTCTAATACAAGAAACATTTGCATTATTGTATATCGTATATCTTGTACAGGACAATTTTTATATTCCTGATGGCGCTTGTCGGGGTGTTTTATCCTTACAATAGAGGAGCTCTATTCACTGCCCTGCTGGTTATATATGCACTCACTTCTGGCGTTGGTGGATACACATCAACCTCTTTCTATTGCCAGCTTGAAGGAACTAATTGGGTAAGATTCTCATATATAGTTGCTGAGATATTGTCATCTAGACACTAAACTTGTTAGTGTATCATGCCTTTTTGTTATCACAACTGATTCTACTTGCTCATAACGACAAGGTTCAAATCCACAGTTGAGATTACTGTTGTGGAACTCGAGACAAAGGGGAACTTAGTATGTTGGCTATGAGTTAAGCATATGAACATGTATACAAATCCATATGAATATGCATAGATTATTGATGTAAAATTCATTAACATTTTAGATTAGAAACTTCAAATCGTGGATCTGCCTCTAATCGGAAAAGGTCAATATATTGAGCAATGACTTATCATATATATGAATGGTTATTGTCCTTCAATGCAACAAAGAGGGCATACAGTAATGTTGTTAAAGGCTTGTTCAAAAGCGTGATCACCCTCTAATTCTGCTTCGCCCTTAAAGCTCCAACAGACTTTTGGTGTTTTTTGCACTTTTCGCTTTTGATTGATCAGCTAACATTTGAAAGTACTCTGCCTTTAACAGGTAAAGAATCTGATCTGGACAGGATGTCTCTTCTTTGGGCCTCTCGCGTTAACGTTCTGCTTTCTCAATTCTGTTGCAGTTAGTTATAGTTCTAGTGCTGCTCTACCATTCAATACAATTATGTTAATAGTACTTATGTTGACATTAGTGACATCTCCACTGCTCGTATTAGGCGGAATTGCTGGCAAAAATAGCAGAACAAATTTCCAAGCTCCATGTCGAACCACAAAGTATCCCAGAGAAATTCCAGTACTCCCTTGGTACTGTAGCACCATCCCTCAGATGGCAATGACAGGGTTCTTACCATTTAGTGCCATCTACGTCGAGCTTTATTACATATTTGAAAGTGTATGGGGTCAAAAAATCTACACAATTTACAGCATGTTGTTTATAGTCTTTGTTCTTCTGCTGATAGTAACCGTGTTTGTCACTGTTGCATCGACTTATTTCCAACTAGCCGCGGAAGATCATAAATGGTGGTGGAGGTTTGAATTAAAGCTTCTTTCTTTTTTGTTCATGTTTCATATTTTTGGCTTTAGTTAAATATCTATATACAGTTACATGTCATTTCTCTTCATTGCTAGGTTTATTAGTTATTCTGTTGCTCGGACTCTTCAAAATTGTCAACAGGTGATGTTGGATCTTCCAAAAGTATTACATTTTTGGAGGATCACACACTGGTGCATTAACATTTTTGAAAAGTCCGAAGCAGTATATAGCTTGCAAACACAACCAAAGAAAGTTCATTTTTACTGATCCTAAGATGAGCTCTCCCCCTCCTGGTAGTTATTGGCTACTAGGACTGGAACATGACTTTTAACGACTAAATTTTCCCTCGCTAACAGGTCGTTTCTCTGTGGTGGATCAACTGGCCTATTTATCTACACCTATTGCTTGTACTACTACGCGAGATCAGGCATGTCTGGTTTCATGCAAACCTCGTGTTTCTTCGGATACATGGCTTGCATATGCTATGGTTTCTTCCTCATGTTCGGGACCATTGGTTTCCGCGCATCATTGCTCTTTGTTCGTCACATTTATCGATCAATCAAGTGTGAGTAAACAACACTATAGACTATATATAGTTAAAGGTGTATATTTGTGTACTCCAAATTTGGTCACTTATACCTTAGTTTTCTTGATAGTTAGGTTTAAGGAGAGGACTATCTAGGTAGAAATTAAAGTGTCACTAGGTCTAAGTATATGGGAAACAAAAGCTTGATGTATAGGTTGTTGTACACTAAGTTGTTCGGACTTTCCATAAATGTTATCGCACCTATGCTGGATCGTTCAAAAATACACTATTTTTAGAGGATTCGACACGCACCAACAGACATCTTTGAAGAGTCTGTGGGACATAAGTTGTAAAGATATACATTAATTTACTCTTCCCACTAATTAATTTGGCGAAAAATCTTTTATTGATGTGAGACCAAACTATCCGCAGAAACTGCATTTAAAGCATAAACATTGAAATTTCAAAAATATCCTTAGCATAAAGTACACATCGATGAAGAGATTTGATTTCCCATAAATTTCCACGATATGAAGCAAACACGTCAATGAATAGGTGTCTATATACGTCTAGCTTGTTATTACTAGTATTGATGATTTTTGGTACCATCTTTAGTGTTATAATTTACGTTATCTTATGGTACTTTCACTTCTTTCGTGATGATTAGAGATAGAGCTTAGTAGGATCGGGGGCGTTTATTTGAACACTCTTTAATAAAAAAAAATCACTATTTATATATAACTAAAATTCTCTCTATATATATAGTATTATAAAACTCTATGACTTTTCTATGTGTTAACTTTTCATTTTTGAATTTCATTTGGTGACGACTAATCTTCAACATCAGTAAAACAATAATAGCTACGAATGGGAGAGAGTGTCTTACAGTGGAAGTTGAAGAATTTGTCTTACAATGGAAGTTTGAAGAATTTGTCAATATTTGTTGACCTGATCCAAAAGAAACATTAATTTCACTATAAACGTATTATAGAAGTTAACGTCGTAGACCTAGTCAAATGCGTTACGAAACCAACACCTTTTTGAAAATTATTTTTTAAAAATACCAATATAATTTAATTTATGTTAAATAAACAAAAAATATGTATATAAAATATCAACAACAACAACATATTTATTATATACTCACGAGTGATGTCTAGAGAGGTTGAGATGTACATAGATTATATCTTATCTTTAAGAAGATAGAAAAATTGTTTTCGATAGAATTTTGAATCCAAAAAAAGACTTCAAAGAAAAACAACAATGAAAGAAAAGTATTAACTATAATATATAACGTAAATAACCTATGTAAATGAAACAATAATATCCAGAAAATCAAAAGGTGAGATAGCCATCCTCTATAAATTAAAACTTTTCAAAAAAAATTTCAAACCAAATACCTTGTATAATTTATATTAAGTATATGTTCTTTATAATAATATTTGGCTATAATAGTTAAAAAAAACATTTGATTGGATATTTAATTAGTAGGGAAACTATTCAAAATTCCAATAATATAAGGTAGACTTTTCTCTACATTTTGACTGGTATGTATCCAACAATATACAGTCCACATTAATTGCTTTTTTAATATATATATATATAGACACCATTGAATTAAACCTTACAATAAGCTCTCATTGAAATATTTGAGAAATTAAAATGGAGTTTGAGTTACCTCAATATAATTTTAATGAAAAGCCTCCAACTTCATCAAAATTGCCATTGATTATATTAGTAGCAAGGTTAATTACTATAATTTGTATTGTGGTTTCTATAATTGTATTGAGTAGTAATAAAGTTACTTTGGATAATGGATCTAAACTTGAGTATGATTATTACAACTCATACAGGTACTTATTCTAATTCTTTCTTTTTTTATTTTTACAATAGTAATGTTCGTGTCAGCATATCTAAGATTTGAGCCAAAAATCGACTTTTTCATTTACATTTTTTTTTTTTGTGTGTGTATATTCCTGTACAGGTACATGTTTGCTGTAATGGTAGCTGGAATTATATACAATACATTTCATATTCCATTTGCTGTATATTATCTCATTGCAAAGAAACATCTTATAAAGCACAAGAGCTTTCACAACTTTCAATTTTATGGTGACAAGGTTAGCAAATTTAATTTATTTTTTTAGTAATATAATTTGTTGAGTTTCTGTTTTATGTACTAAATAAATAATTTTCTATCCCAAAAATATTTTACTTTTATTCCATAAACCAAATAAAATTACATAATCTCATGTGTGGGGTATGGAGAATGGCCTGATCATATCTTGTAGAGATTATTTTTACAACTTGATGTTGTAACATGTTGACAAATTTTGTAATAAATTATTATTTAATATTGTGTTTTTTTTTTGTTTTTTTATATATGTAGATTACATTTGGCATGATAGCAACAGCAGCTGGGGCAGCACTAGGTGCAACTGTGGATTTACAAAAAGTTGTTTATACAGAAAATAACTCAAAAATTGATTATTTTTTGGGATTAATGTATATTCCAAATGCATTTCTTGTTGCTGCATTTGTGAGCTCTGGAATTTCTTCTGTCCTATCATCTTTGAGTCTCCAAAAGAGTGAATAATTATATAAATAATTCTATGTTTAAGAAATTCAGAATATTATTATGGTGTAACTTATTATGATTAATGTATATGTGTGAGTTATTTGAATGTGTAGTGTTGATCTTACCTAAATTTCTTGGTTGACTAGTGATATGAGTTCCCTTTTTTTGGTATAATGAACGTTTTTAATTAAAGCTTTGAGACGTGAATATTACTATCTTTAATTTCAACGATTATCGTTATTATATTCTTTGAGGGATGATAAACGATTCTCTATCAGGATACAACAAAGCATAAAATATAAGAACAGACAAAACTTTTAATTTAATTAAAATTTAAATATTCAATTCAAATTTTAAATAAACAAATTGTTCAAGCAAATTACGATAAATGAATTTTTTTTTTTAAATTTAATTCCCAAGCTCATGTTTAAGTCATTTAGTACCTTTTTCAAACTTTTATATATTTATTTTATTATTAAAAAAAATTCTTTAATTTGTACATAGGACATATGTTCTAATTTATACCACTCTTCTTTCAACATATCACATAAAACGGATCAAGATTATAAAATAATACAACCATTAATTTTTTCTTAATCATTTGCTAATGAAGAAGAGGCTTTTCATGTGAAAAGATTAAAAAAAATTTAAAAAATGATTGAATATGATTACGATGAAAAGCCTTTTTCTTCATTTTCATCACCAAATAAAATTCCATTACTTGTATTAATTGCTAGGGTTGTAACCTTAGCTTCTTTGTTGATTTCATCACTTGTGATGTATAATAATAAAGTTCCTTATATGAATGGTCAGATTGACTACACCATTTTTGACACATTCAGGTAAATTTGAATTAGTCAGATAAGTAATTCTGATTAATTAATACCTCATTTAGAAGACATTTTTGGTTCTAATCCATAAAATCATTTGCATGGTAAAAATATTATTTATTAAAAAAAAAAAAAAGGAGGATCACTTATAATAATATGTTTTTTTTTTTTCAGATTCGTATTTGCTATAATGATAATGGGGATTTGCTACACTATATTGCTACTTCCTTTTGCAGCATATTACACGATAGCAAAGAAACAACTCATAGATCACCACATATTTCACTTGGTTCAACTTATTGCTGACCAGGTAAAACTATTTTTAAATGACAAGTGAATGGTAATTGAAAAATATATTTTCTTTCATACGCAAAACTACTAAAAATTTGTGACTCCGTCTCTAATCGTAGATCATGTTTGGGCTAATGGCAAGTGCAGCTGGAGCATCACTAGCTGCAACAGTGGAATTATCAAAGGCTAAATTCGTAGATGACAGCACGACTGAAAAGATGCATAGCTATTTTGGTCTAATGTATGTCCCTAATGCATTTTTTGTAGTTGGACTTGTTGCCTCTCTAATTTCTACAATCTTATCCTCCAATAAGAGTGAATGAATCATCAAAGGAATTTTTCATATGCCAAGTTTCATCTATCAAATAGAATGGGGCTTTATTTATTTATATGTTCTACTTAGATTAATTAGCTAGTGTAGTCATTTTTTGTGGAGACTTTTCTGCGCTTTTGTTGACATATATATATATATATCAAACATTGTCACAAGCAGCTTATAATGGGCATTGGTCCTACTATTCATCATGCTACCAAACAATTATTTCATCGAATATCTAAAGCATCTTTAATGAAATTATTTACTTTTTATCTCAAAATTTTTGTTTAGTTATAAAATTGAGATTTAAATTTGTGAAGGTAGTTCAAATAAAATCGACTTTCTGAGATCTAATTTTCACGCTTCTTGGTGATGTTTATTGCCAAAGGCCCACTTCATGCCCCAAATTGCTCATAACATAATCCAATTATGAGATCTACCAATAATGCAAGACCCTTATCGAAATAACAACTGCTCCTCAATCTCAAACAAATACGATTATCATTCCCCTTATTGCCAAAAACAAAATTTGAATAACTGTCAATGAGTCTTATTCATAATACTACATTAATTAATTGAGAAAATACAATGAACAGAAATATACCAACTCATCATTATTGCTCTCTTTCACCATCTGAAGACATGTAACTCATAGGTGGAGAAGAGTCAACATTATTATCAATTGTTTGAAACTTATTTTTGCAAGCATGACAAGTAATTTCCAAAATTGATGAACTTATTCTGTTAATAGCTTCCTCTTTCAATTGTTTTGCTCTTTCAATTTCAGCTTGTGCTTGTTGTCTAATTCTCTTTGCATTCTCGAATTCCCTCTCCGCGTATTCCATCTCCCTCTTCGCGTTCCTACGTGCTTCCTCAGCGTAGGCCTTGTCAGCCATAACCAAATTAAGTACCTCATGATTTGGTGATGATGATCCAATGGATAATTTCAAATGTGCTTCTTCAATAGTATTTTCATGATGACTACTACTTTTTAGGCCAAGTTCTAAATTTGTACTGTTTTTTGGTAAAGGCATTATGGCTAATTTTGGTAAATTTGTGTCACTTGAAGAACAAGCAGCTGTAATTGGTTGCAATCTTGGCCTAATTCTCCTTATAGTGCAACTGTCTTGGTGCTCAATAAAACTTTCCACTCTACAAAATGCATGCATGGTCAAATAAAATATTAATTTAATGTTTTCTTCAACTTAGCAAACAAAGTTTAATTAACTAGGTATATATCTAGGGGTAGTAATTAGACAAGCAAAAAATAAAAGCAAGAGGCTAGTGCTTCTATATACAATTCTGATTTATCATAAAACAGACGAATCAGTCAATTACGTAATATGCAGCACAACAAAGATGCACATTGTGTTCTTCATAATGATTATATATATATATATATATATATATATATTTAAAAGTGAAATATAAATTAAGCTAGCTAGTTTATATATCACTTCCATTGGCTAGGTGCTAGTTAAAGTATTTCTATTGGCAAATTGTATCAAAGATTGAGGAATGTGTGCTTGTTTGTTCACTACCTCTCCTCTTCCTATATATAATATATTCGGAACATAGTATATTCAGTATAATTATCATAAAAAATTAATTCTATTTCGATCAACATACTCCGTATAATTTCCACAAATAACAAAATTCATTTAGATCAACATGCTCGCTATAATTTCCACAAATAACAAAATTCATGTCGATAAACCGTGGATTATGTATTTAACTTTAATTTTGTTTGGTCAGTTAAAGTTACCTTGAAAAAACGCGACCACAATCACAAGAATGTCCTCTAGTACCACAAGTCTTGAGATGTGCTTTGTAATCCGATTGAACAGCATAAGCTTTTCCACATTTATCACAAATCCATTGCTTATTATCACTATGTTTTCTTCTAAAATGTTTCTTTATCCCAACAAGATCACCAAGGGCATGACAAGGATCATGGTGTAAACAACTTGGCTCTGGACATACAAATACTCTCTTTTTAACTTCAATTTCTCTCTTCACTAATTTCCATGGCACTTTGTGTCTTCTCCTATGCATTTGCAAATTTTGATCCCTTTGAAAACCTTGATCACAAATATCACATATATATCTATCCGATTCCAATAGTGTTTTGGGGGAAAGTGAGACCACTTCTGCATCTGGATCTGACATTCAACAATTTACATAGTTTATATATAACAAAGTAGATGTTATATTATAAAACAAGAACCACCCCTTCTCCTAGATATTATAAATGTAACAAGAAAACTCAAGCTGGCTTCGGTCACCGACCTAGAAATTTATATAACAAGTTTGTTACATAGAAATAATAACTCCTAGATGCAATTCTTAAAACCCTATTTCTTCGTATCAAGAGTTTATAAATATATAAAATCATAATAAAAAAAAGAAAGAAAGAGAGGATAAATACTAATTATAACTACGGTGACAGAGTCAGAAATTTACAAAAAAAAATAGTACTTAATAGATAACACGTCACACCTAGAATTTAAATTGGTAACCTAAATCAATTCTTGAAACCCCCTCTTTATATCAAAGGATTCAACGTCTGTAACACGATAATATAATTTTTCGACAGAAAGAAAAATTTGATTCAAAATTATTACCTGGTGTACCAGCTGGTCTTCTTTTCCTTCTATTAGAATCCCCAGAATTAATAAGAGCTTCTGAAGAAGAAGAATTATCCAACATGGAGAAGAAATTTTAATTTGTATGTATCTATAAAATTCTTTTGTAGATCAAAGTGAAAAAAGTAAATAAAAAGAAGATGAATTTTTAAGACAATATTACCCTACTTGTAACTAGTGGGAGTGGGGACTTTTTAGGAAGGTGGGAAGGCACTTTCTTTTTGAGAAAATTAGTTATCTTTTTAAGCTTTTTTTTTTTTTTAATGAACTTTCTTGTAAGGTTTTCATTGATTATATACCTTGAGCAAGTAAGAGTTAGTCTTGCTCATAGGTTCGATATATAGAGTGACGGGTGATCAGTTTTTTTATATAATTATATTATTTATACGAATATTTGTTCGTAAGTAAATCTCCTTTTAATATAAATTTGTAATTTTGAAATTAAGACAAATTATTTAATATAATAAGTAAAGTTAATAGAATTGATGATATAAATTTCTTACTTCAGAATTTTAAATTTATGATTATTATTTTTTTAAATAAAAAAAATATCTTTAACCTTGAGTGAAATCAATAAGTCCACACATGTAAAGAGAGAGAAGCAACAAGACAAGAGAAACAAAAAAACATCCCTCGTACACAAGAAAACAAATTAAAGAGTCATTATTTCATGACACACAATGTAATTTGCATGAACAAATGTGTTATTTTTATTTATTTCTTTTGCTTTTGATAATTTCATGAAGTGGACGTTTGATTATGTTTTATTATGAAATTTGAAAAGAATAATTTTTACTTTTAGAATGAAAAATATTATGTGAAAATTAAAATTATATTTGACCTTTGATATAAACTGAAAATTATTTTTGATTTTTTTATGAATAACTTGGAATGAAAAAGTAAACACACAATATTGTTGTTATTTCTAAATTCTTAAAAAAAATAAAATTAGAATTTCAGAATTTTATTATCAAACACAATGAGTGATTATTTCATGACACAATGTAATTTGCATGAACAATTTTTTTTTTTTTGAGAACTTTTATAAAGAATAACTTAGGATATGAAGTTACACGTGACCTTTATTTTCCTTTTCAACTTTTTTTTTATAAAAAACAAAAAGTGAAAAGTTGAAAGTGTTTTTTTTTCAAAAAAAATAAAAATAAAATTCCATTGACCAAAGTAAACATGATTAAAAGTTTTTGTAGCAGCTTTTATGAAAGATGGTGGAAAATGCACAATTAAGCAGCTTTGTTATTAACAAAGTTTTGTCTATTATACATATATATTGCATTTTCTTTTAAAAAAAAAAGAATAATTTGCTCCTTTTTAGTGTTTCAATTTCACCATAAACTAAACATAAAAACTATTGTTAGATAAAGTCATATATCTCTATAATAATGACAATTTTATGAGTATTTATTAATTGCTATAATAAAAAACATATAATATAACAGATCATACGTTAAAATAATTACGTCTTTGAAATACTTTGACAATATTCCCAAATCCCAAATATAGAAATACATTTGTTGTAAATTTCAGAATTTTATGATTTGTATTTGAATTCTATTTACATGCAAAAAAGTGAAACACGAAACAAACAAAAAAACAAAGAAATAACAATAATGAGATAAATAATGGAGACAAAAACCATTAGGGGCAATGAAAAATATAACAAAATAACAAAAATAAAGGTACATATATATTTCCCTGTTATAGATTCCTTTAGCTTGCTAGCCTGACAAACTTTAATTTATATTACTTTCAAATTAAGAAATTAATCCGTCAAAAGAAGTCCTTTCTACCCTCATAAGACAAGAGTATGTAGGTTACGTATCAAAAATTTGATGCGATCTAATTCACCCCTTTTTAAGTCGTATATATAGGTTGCACTAAAATAACAACATTATATTTGGACCTAGAGTCGATTATAACTTGGCTATATCTTAATGAGCCTATGCAAAAGGCTTAATACGTGTTAATTTTTTAAATTTTTCAGTAAATTTCATTAAAAAATACTCAAAATATTCAATGAAAAAGGTGATCTTTTAGCCATAAAGGTAAAGAAAAATAAAATATAAGTATTGAAAAATAGAAAACTTGAGTATGACTTTTAAGTTTTAACTATGGGTATGGTATGTTTGTCTCTGTAGCAACAGAGGCATAATGTATGGTACAAACACAATTTTGGATCACAAACTTTAATGAGACAATCCAAGTCCTTTCCTTGTCAATTTTCCATCTTCTTAATTGTATTTTGTACCTTCAAATCTTGTCAATCTTTTCCCTCTTTATATTCAAAATATGGAGGTTTCTCAAGTGTTTTCTCCCCCCTACTAAGTGACAAATGCCCGGGCCCGGTGGGAAGGGGGAAGTCGACCTAACTTGTTCACGACTCAGATGTAGTTATTACTGATGTACAAGACAAAAACATACAAAATTATATTCGTTACATTTTGATTCAACGTAGAACTTAGAAAAGAGAGTGAATCGATCAACTTATTTGGAATCAAGATGTAGCTATTATTGTTGTACGAACAAAACATAAGAAGTATATTCACTCTATACCATTTTATGTAAATGTCATAGAACTTAATCTAAGTTTTTTTAAAAAAGGAAAAGAAAAGAATTTTTTTAAAAATTGATGATTTTAGTTTTAAACATGTTATTACAACCCATTTATTGTGGGGTTATAAGACTTCTAGAATTACAAAGTTATAGAAGTATACTATTAATTAACAATCCTTTGGTGATATATGAAGAGTCACACATATTATTTTTGTTTAATTTTCTATACAATTTATTTTTTTATACTGACAGAGTATATTGTTTCGTGACGAAAGAAATGTTGCAAGGGTACATTATAGGGACAAAAGGGTGGTTACTAATTTTGAACCATACAATATACACAAATAAATTTGTAATTCTATATATTCTCTTTTTCTAAGAAAATAAAAGGTGGAATAAAATCTTACATCAAATGGAGAAAAAGACAACAATAAACAATCTTCAAGCCTTATATTTTCGTTAAAAAATTATCTAATATGTATAAATAATCTCTTTATAACTTAGTAAAACAAAAACGATTATGATCTAAATTTTATAAATTAAAAATTTTGACTTTATCTAGGATAAATTTTTTGTGAGGGTACATTATAGGGACAAAAGGGTGGTAACTAGCTTTGGACCATATACTATACACACACATAGTCATGTAATTTATTAACTCTATATATATTATCTCTTTTTCCTAGATTGTAAAAGAATAAAATCTTAGATGAAAAAGGAGAAAAAGACAACTATAAAAAGACAAATAATAATCTTCAAACATGAAACATCCCATGCTATTGTTGACGAGTTTCTTGCAGAATATATTTGTTGAGAAATACTTATGGCATAATGTCTCTATTTTGTTTTTGTCTCTTGGATGCTAACAAAAGTAATATACAAGACAAGATACCACAGATTTCAGTGCAATAAAAGATGCCATTACTATGCTATAAAATTATTGAGTTGTATATGTCACATAAATTTAGTTGTATCACTATCACAAAATCATTAACTTTAATTCGATGAAAATGTAAATTTTACTATAGGGAGTTCTCTGTAATTATATTGAACCTAATTTTAATTGTGTAGACATGACAAAACTTAAAACTCTTTACTATTTTACTTTGTATTAGATTAGGGTTTGAAAGTTGAACAAATAACCACTCTTTAGTCTTTATTATTTTACTTTGCATAAAAAAATCATACGTATCACTTCAAGACAACTTCAGATATTTGTGGCGTCTGAAGTTAGTCTTGATAAAGTCAAACTTAAGGTATAATGTCTGAAGTATCATATGGTTGAAGTTCATGTATACATGACTGAAATTCAAACAAATTTGGGGGACACTAAGTATATTCAGCGTAATTATATAAGTGAATGTGGGAAGGGTAGAATGTAATGTAAGCAGACATGACCTACTATACATTTGTGAGGTAAAAAGACTGATTCCGAAAATGTATTTTCACTTGTTTAAACAAAAACATTTAGATGCAAAGAAATAACTAACGAGTGACATCGTTAACATATGATGAGCCCAAACAAATTGCTATTCCCAGATCTTAGCCCTGTTTTCTCCCCTGTTTTAATAGGTATTTTCATTTTAGGCAAAAATGTATCACCATCACAACAAGCATCGCTGTCGATGATTACCAACACCATTATCAATCATCACACATTGTTTCTACAACAACACCAACTAAATGAATGATCCAATGATTTGAATTGTACATTTATTATGTGTAAAAATATATAAACTATGTACATTCTAATGTTGAAAAATAAACAATTTAAATCATTCATCATTCATATCTCGAACAACATCTTAGAATATATGTCCATTCATATTCAGATATCTTAATCTTAACATCAAAAAAATGAATATTTTACATCGCAAATACACGCACATTTATTTTGTTTTAAAACAATTATATAAGAGTTCCATTTATTTAATTTACAAGAAAACCATACACGCAAAAAAAAAAAGTTCCAATATACAAAAACTACACAAAATTAGTAAATGCTAACAGACCTCACAAAATGTGGTTTCCTTTATTTTATATACTTTTTTCATAACTTATGTCAATGTGTGTTTCCCCCTACCACCTAACTCTTTCTGTTGTCATTTGTTCTTCTTTTTTGTTCTCAATTCCTTAAACAAATGCCAATTTTTTTACTTGAATATCAAGAAAGAGAAAAAAGTAGGGGAAAATCACATACCTAAAAAACCAAAAACCAAATTTGAAAAATTTACAAACAATGAGGCTATGGAGAAAAGCTTTTGGTCTAGTAAAAGATCATAAAAGCCTCTGGTTAGCTAGCATTTCAAGACGAACATCATTTCGAAATCCAGAAATGGAAGCTGCTGTGATTAAAGCTACGAGTCATGATGAATTAACAATCGACATGAAAAACGTTGATCGCGTTTATAAGTGGCTACGATTATCTCCTACCCACCTAAAATCTCTCATTTGGTCCATTTCTTTACGCATGGAAAAAACAAAAAGTTGGGTTGTTGCAATAAAAGGATTAATGCTCATGCATGGTGTCTATAGTTCTAAAATCCCAGCTATCCAAAGGATTGGTAGGCTACCATTCGATTTATCAAATTTCAAAGATGGATATTCAGATCCTTATAAAATTTGGGGAATAAATGAATTTATTCGCGCTTATTTCACCTATCTTGATCAAAAATCCTCTCTGCTATTCATGAATTTGCAAGAAAGGAGGAACTTACAAAATTTGGAACACATCAATGATGATGATAATAATAATAACAACGTTGTTGTTATGGTTGAAGGACGTTATTCCATGATACAAGATCTTGTTCTACTACAAAAATTGCAATATTTACTTGATATGTTGCTTGAAATCAGGCCATTATGTGGTAATGCTGTTGTACCTCTTGTTCTTGAAGCTATGGATTGTGTTATGATTGAAGTTTTCGACGTATACAGCAGAATTTGCAATGGAATTGCTAGGATTCTGTTGCGGATTGATTCTGCTGGAAAAGTTGAAGCTAGTATGGCACTTGGGATTGTACAAAAAGCTATGATGCAAGGTGAAGAATTGTCAGTATATTTCGAGTTATGTCAAAGTATAGGGGTGAAAAATGCAGCTGAATTTCCAACAATTGAGCAAATTCCTTATGAAGATATTAAGGAACTCGAAGAGATTATCAATGGAGTTTCTGAAAAGGAATCGCGAATGCTTCCATATCAACATGAAGCTAAAGGTATAGTTGTTGTACGCGAAAAAAATGGTGATCAAAATATCGAAAAAGAGAGCAAGTTGAGGACAGTGATTACAGATAAATGGGAGAAATTTGATGAAGATTTGATGCAAAATGATGGAGTGAAAATTGCACCATATGCAATTAATCCTTTTGAAATATGTACATATAATGTACCTATTAAAAGAACTCCAGACTTACCAGATCTAATTAGCTTCTTATAGCAAAATGGCTATATGTCAAAACAATGGCTATATGTGAAAACAATGGCTATATGTGAAAATAGTGGCTATATGTGTAAACTTTCAAATGTTATATTGGTGACACAATAGCAGAAGAGCAAAAAAAGGAAACACTATTTACATTTATACATACATATTGTATCACTTGTGGTCTGGTATTTCTCTGAACCTCGTGCATAACGAGAGCTTTAGTATACCAGACGAACCTTTTTTTAATACATATTTGTATCACTATAATCAACGGAATAGAGAGTAAGGTGCTTCAAAAATTATTTCATTTTTTCCGCGCAAACAAACATGAAGAGAGTAATGTGAGCAATACATGAAACAAACTCATCTTAGGATCTAGCTTCCGAAAAGACAGGATAATACAATCCAAAGAAAATATGGTGGAAATTCTATTGCAAATGTATGTACAGGTAAACGATAAAACAAGAAATCTCTTACAAATACACATTGGTCAGCAATCTTCCGGTAGCTGCTATCTTCATCCATCAGCATGCACAAAAGGAAGTCCTCGAAAATCTCTAATCAATGTACATTTCCTTCATTATTCACAAGCATATTGTAGGTGGTATTCTCTCTGAAGGAAACAGTTGCTACGGATGGACTGATGGTCATCAACCTGTAAAGAGATATTATGCTAATACATGACACTTGAGTAAGTTGAAACAATAGTATTCGACGTTAAAGCAAATCATCATATGCACTTGAAAATAATAGGTAGAGCAATAAAAGTATAATAGGAGAACAACAAACAAATGATTAGATGGCTTTCACACCACAAGTAAGAACTGAAACACTTATTGATGAGTTCTATAAAATATCACGAGAAGGTAGCGAAAAAATTCTTTTCAAGAAAGAGATTCTTGAAAAGTCCACAATTGAAATGACACTGAACTCTATAATTTGATAGAAACTTGATGAGACAGACATACCAACTCAATTTGTGGGTTCAAGCTTGAAGCGGAGATTCTGGATCAGAACCGGAAATAGAAGAGAATGACACAGTATCTTCCTTAGCCATAGACACAAAGTTGAGAGGGCCGGTAGAGAGCCTTGTCATTTCCTTGAAATAACCATTGTGCCGCACAGAGTTGGAACGGGGTGTTAAGAGCTCTGGAGTTGCACAAGACATTGAGCTCCTACGTGGCGAGGGTGTAACAGATCCATGTCCATTGGCATTATAACCATTTCCCTTCCTAAAGCTGCTGCTTCTTCTTGGGCTAGGTTTGGAACCATATAAAGATTTCTTCTCTGCCAGCAGCATATCATGGAGTTTCTTCTGATCCTGTACAAAAAGATTTTACGAGGGCCGAACATTGCCGCTTTCAAAACCAAAAGAATTGGATGCTCTTTCTCGTCTTTGGACTTGTTCAAAACACATAAAAAGGTGTAGACTACAATATAAATTATGTTCAAGTGACATCTACATCATGCATTCTCCTAAATTTTATGTGTTCCATGCATTGATGAGAATATTTGACATTTACCTGAGCCCGTTTCTTTGACTCTTCTTTCTGCTTTCTAACCACTTTGTAATCCTCCAATATTGACACCAATCTCACCTACAAGTAGAGACCAATTCATTTTAAAAACAGCGCAACCAAAAAAAGAGATCTAGATAACTCTAGCAGTAGGATAACTCACCCCATCATAAAGAAACAACTTCTGTTTCTCATCCTCCCAAGCTAGTGTCTTGTTAATCAAAGCTTTAACCACGACTGAAAATAAATGCAGCCGATTTCAGTTTCATCAGAATATCCAAGATAGATGATAACAAGGAATGACAGAGTAGATTACCTGGAATTTTAGTCACTTTAATTCTAGCTTGCTCAGCACGCTTTAAGTTTATGTGAGCACCTCTTCCACCACTGTAACGTCTATAATCCTGATAACAGAAAAAGCATTACTCAAACTTTAGACAAAGTAAATCTACAACTATTGTACTCCATTTAACAAGGAATATAAATCTGTAACAAACACACACATCAAAAGTAAAACTAGAGTAACTGGATTAAATAATAGTAAACGGAGATCTGTGGTTAGCTATGTCAATGGCCTACAGGAAATCAATTGATTCATACCTGGTTGTAATCTTCAAGCCAGTTTTCCTCCTCACAAGCAAAAAGCCACCAGTCTATTTTGTCCATTATATCTTTTCGACTTAAAGCTTCATCCTTTGCTTTGTTTATTTGTGCTTCAATATTTGCCAGGAGTTCACAAGGGTCCACAAGACCTTCAAATGAAGTTTGAATTCATTTCTGTGCACGGACATCTTAGTAGAATACAACTTTATGTCTCCGAGATTTGATGTCTTACCAGAGTCTATCATTGCACTAGATTTATCAGCTGAAGTACTTGGGTCAGGATCGATATGGTTTTTGTAGCATATGTCCTCCAGCTCTGCTCTCCTTTTTATGACCAACTCCTTCATCCTGCTTGCTTTCAATTTGGTCAGCCTCTCCACTTCTGTCGATATCTATCAAAATCAATGTCATAGACAAAATTAAACTTCTCTACAGCCTGAGAAATTATCATTAGCGACAGATCAGTGGTTGCAATTGCGGGAAATCCGTCCAATGCATTAGTACATTTGACTCTATGCTTCACTAGCTTCATTAGAATCCTACTATGAGGTGAATTGCCTATATGCAACATTTTACTATTACTTGTTGTTTTCTTTGCTTCGTTTATCATACTATTTGTAATTGCTACTTTTCTTTCTCCATTTTTCTCTATGCTCTTCACTTGAGTCGAGGGTCTATCGGTAACAGCTTTTCTACCTTCACAAGGTAAGGGTAAGGCTGCGTAATGTGGGGATTACACTGAGTATGTTGTTATTGTTGTATGAGCTGGTCAAAAGAAATAAAAACAAGTAGTGGGAAAAAGACAAAAAGGCAATAAATTTGAAAAGATTGTGCATGCTCACAAACCTGTTCAATAACCTCCAGAGAAAGAGCACCTGGTTCTGTAACCTCTGCCTCAGAAAGACGAAGAACGGAAGTGATCCTCGATAACTTACTCTTTTCTTCTCTGGTTGTATCCATTAAGGTCCAAAGCTCAAACAACAATCCAGCAACATCTTTTAGCTGCATCAATGATGAGATTTAAATTGGAAAAGAAGAAAAATCTATGAGAAGACAGAAGTAAGCAATACCTTCTGATATCGAACTTTTCTTTCTGTCTTCAGTCTGAAGATGGCCTGTTCAAGACTTTCCAATGCGCTGACACTAATGTTAGTGGATTGTCCCAGGCTTGTTTCATGCAAGCTTGGATGCACATCACTCACAGTTTTGCCAAAATCCAGCCCCAGGACACCACACAAAGAGTGCACCTCGTTTACACAGTCCACAACTTTTTGGATCCGCTCAGACTGCAGGAAGGAAAAATATTTATTGGTTAATTTGCTAAAATAAGTATACTCAACATTAACCAAAATTACAACACTCATGATGGTTACCCACAAATATTTTGTTCCTTGTTAAAATGCAAGTTAATCTATGCATACCTTCTCCTTTTGAAGAGCACGAAGATGAGACTTGTATTCGGAGAGGTTTCTCAGTGACAAGTCATGATCTTCCAGAATTAAGGAACTCATGGCATTGATGATATTAGAATACTCGGAAATCTCACTAGTTATCTTGTCGATTTGTGTCTTTACATCTGCAAACTGCTTAACTCTTTCATCTTTCTTAACTCTTAAATCATCGATAAGTGGTGTAACGAATGCTAGTTGCTCCTTCAATGATGCTGACTTCTTCTCTGGCTGTTTCTGTTGAGTTGAGAAAGCATGGTTTAGAAGCATTAGCATACACATGATGTTTGTTTGACTATTAAAGTATTGAAATGGACTTATCCATATCTCATGGTGCAGTGACATTGAAGTAGAATTTTTCGAAAGTTTCCGGAGACAACCTTATATAGCTAAGATGATGCCAAATATGAGACATAAAGAAACAGCCTGTAAGCTAACAGTTGTGGAAGTTGCCCACAGAGCTTTGGTTTAGTCAAAAGAGTGCAACACATGGTGTGTGAGTTAGGCGTACATCACGGGTTTGCACCTTACGAAAGACCAAATTCTGGTATTTAAATGGAGAAGGGTAGAGAGGGGAGGCTTTTCTATAACTCTTCCAACACCAAGAGAACTGGAGAAGAGTTCATTACCAGTGAATTAATATTGAGTTCACCAAGAGCAGCCATTAACGTTGCAACCTCGGCTTCTTTGGTTGCAACAGATTGATGAAGACATGCTTTTGTATTTGCAGCTTCTTCAACTTTTCTCCGATAAACTTCCAAACATTCTCTCTCCAGCTCCGACAGCATACGGTTTTTATCAGCTTCAGTCTCTCCAATGTCTTTCCATATTTGCTGGACATCAGATAAATAGAGTCAAATAAAACTAGCATACTCATAATTCTAACTTGGTTGACTGAATTCGCAATCTTCCATATACAGGGAAAGAGAACTACTAATCCAATTTGGCTTACGAAACTTACAGAAACACAAATTTGAATTCAGGAATAGAAGATTCTTACGTCTAACTACAAACAAACCATCAATCAACTATACCTCAATCCCGAATCCAAGACTTAATCAACTATAAGATACAGGAGAATTCAAAGCCAATGAAAACATTAATCATTCCCATCAGAACTCTTCTGATACATCATCTTTACAACATACAAACTACTAAATGAGTTCAACTTACGTAAAATAGAGCAAAGGGGAACTATTCCAACTTGGTAAGAACACTCATGCCAAGTTCCAACTTATATACCATTAACAGACCACTCAAAGCAAAAAGTGACTATTTATGTTCAAGACCAGCTCTTTAGCCCACAAGAACAACGACAATAACTAAGCCTCAGTCCCAAACAAGTTGGGGTCGGCAAGTCCCACTCCTCTACAGGGGCGGAGCCACGGTATGCTAAATATGTAGATATAATCCTTGGTTTCTTAGTGTGTTTAACTCTTTATATTCTAAACACCATCAATAAAAATGCTAACTCCGCCATGGCTACTCAGCCAGAATAGCAAAATCCCGCTGTTCAGTCGAGTAGCAACATCCACTCAACCACAAAGAAATTCCTCAAAAAACATAAATTTATGAAAATTTGGAACATCAAGAATTATTAGTAAGGTTCCTTCAGTAAACAGAACATTCCCTCAACAATTAAGTACCCAAATTCCCGAACGAAACAATAAGAACAAAAACAAAAAGGAAGCTTCCCTCAAAGCAAACAAAATCAAAACAAAAAAAGATGGAAGTACCTCTAGTTCTCTAAGTAAAGTATGGCAAGTAGGACTTGTATGGATACTGCAGCAAGAAGGACTTTCAAAAGCCAGCATCATATCTGCTGATGATAAATCACAGATGATGATTATCCCTCTATATTTCTCCTTCACAAAAGCAACATAAAAAAAATAAAAGTTCAAGAAAAGTTTACCCTTTTACAGCACAAATTCAATTAGCTTCCTTCAAGAAAAGCTAATATAAAGCCAACAGTACTTTTATCCTGTCTTTTCAATCAACAGAAACAAAAGGAGACCAATGATATGAACTAAGAAAGCAGGTACCCTTTGTCTGGATCAAAATAAAAGGCCTAATGCGGAAACTTACAATTACAAACATCAACAAATTATACTAAAATTACACCAAATACAAAATTTTAGAAAATTAAAACCATAAAGACTCAATTTTGCTAAACCCCATTTCTCTATATGGTATCATAGAAAGTCATTATCAACCCCCAAAAGCAAAAAAGACACAATTCCTTAAAAGATAAAGAAACTACACGTAAAGGGAACGTATGACAAACCCCAAAACAAAATGTTTAACAATAAAAATGCTTCCTTTCTTGTATGAAGAGATGATTTTTGAAATGTAAAGCTTCCTTTCTCACCAGAAAAAGAAACAAAAACAGAAATTAGGTCATACCCACCTAGTCACCAACTATAGAAAAGACAAAAAATGAACTTGCTTTCCTTAGTAACTTCGTTTCTTCATTCTTTTTGTTCCTTTTACTTGAGGAAACAAACAAGAAAATGGGCAAAGAGTATTAACAAGTTAGGTACATGACAACTTAGGAAGAATTAATGGTGAAAAAGATTGTTGCTTTTTGAGCTGATTTTTAGTTATGGAAGAAGAAGAACTGAGCAGAGATGGTTCAGCTGCAGGACACTCCAGCTTGGAAAATACAAATGAATATTTCACTCTTTTTATTCGTTTATGTTTAGATACAAATTCATATCCTATATTTTTACAAGTAAAGTCTAAAATTAACAATAATTCTGTCTTATTTTAAATATCTTTATTCATAATATTATCTCGTGATATGTTCACACATCTAATCAGCATTTTAATCTTTCGGACATGAGAGTTCTTAACCAATCAACAGTTTATCTTATATATATAACATAGTTGAACTAATCACGACTTGATAAATTTTTTCTTCTAAATTTAAATTGTACATTTTTGTCACATAGACATCGGATACTAGCTCTATTTCGTCCATTTCGCAACACTATGATAAGTCACATCTTCGTTATCTTGAATTACTGACCTCAAATATTTGAAACTTTCTAGATCTCTTAGGAATAACTTGTATGGCAACCCTCACGTCCACGTCAACATTCATTTTAAGACATATCATTAAATTTATGCTTTAAATATTTTATTTTAATCCTATTCAATTTAAAATCTTTTAATTTGAGAATTACTCTTCAAACTTCCGATCTCGCGTTACTAATATGATTTATCAATGTATCATTTGAAGCTTAAAAGAAAAATTTTTGCACTTCTAGACCCACTTTTCAAGTAGAAAAATACTCTAAAACTGAGTAATTCCAATTATCATCAATGATTAGAAATACCAAGTAGATCATCGCATCATTAAAGAATGATTGGTCTTTTTACAAGTCTATTTTAATATAATATTTTCTTTTCTTAAGCCAATGATATAAACCATGTGAAATGTGAATAGATATATTCCAATTTCCTTAGCGTGACCTCACTTTCCATAAGCGTGACCGTTAATATTTATATAAATTGAATTAGTATACATGTATTTATATAATATTTGTATTTTTATAAAGTGAATTATATGTATGTTAAAATATTGAGGTATAAATATCAGTTGAGGCAAAATTAAATTATATTAGTTATGTATTATGGTAATAGTTATGAATATGATATTAATAACGTTGAGAACAGTTAGTGACTATTTTATTTTGTCAATTATTTGATTTGTTATATTAAATGAATATTAGTGAATTAGCATAAAAATAGTATTTTTACAGTATTATCATCGTACACACTATATATGCATATAAAAATTATACTTTTGTATATAAAAATTATACTTTTGAAAATACTACTGTACCAAAAAAAAATACACATATATTGATTTCTCTAATACCAAAAAGGAAGGAATAATAACACTCTACATCTTTATTTAACTTGCATATATAATAAAGAAAATCAGGTAAAATATCCTTAAATTATTATAGTATATTGCTCAAATTTTCATGTAAAAATTAAAATACTTAGTAAAAAGAAAATCATATACTTTTGAAAAAAAAAGACTTTTTTTTTTACTTCTATCTAGTTGTAAATGTTATTACTACACTTAATTCCTCACTCTAACCCAAAAATGAGAGGAACCAAAAAGAAAATAAAAACATAGAAAAAAGGCTAAACCATTGTTCTTTTGAATTTTTTTCCCCTTTTGGTCCTATCATTCATTCAATTATGTAAATCATAAAATATTTGCAAAGATTTGATTCCTTCTTATGGTAATTATAATAATTGCAATTATAGCCAACTTTGCATGGGACATATTCTTACTATTTCTGAGGTTGTTTTAATATTTTTTTCAATCAATTTTTTTATTTGGACATATGAAAAAGAGATGTACACGTATGTGAAAGATTAGCTATTATGGTTTGTAAAAGAGGCAAATAGCATGTCAAAACGATATATTGAATAGAAGTAATTAAATAAGATATGACATTGTTTAAGTATTATTGAGAACATGATCACTCTACTTCCCAAGGTACGATCACGAAGATTTGCATATATAAGCATATTACCTTCTTTTTATCTTACTAATTATAAAATTACATTGAATATATTGTGATATTACTTTTTCTTTCTTTTTAACTTTCAATTTTAGTACTTCTCATGTATATAGTCGGCATAGCAAAGTGAATATTTGGTGGTTAGATGCTATAATTGTCTTGCTTTTCCTTTTCTATAAAGTGCCAAACTTTGCACAAATGGCCATGTAAAGTGAGCATTTATGTACTAGTTTTATAATATAAAGTGTTAAAAGCTTGATTGTTATGACTTGTTCTTGTATTATAAAATATGTGTTTGATGAGGTTAAGAATAGAATATGTTGTTAAAGGTTGTGATTGAAATGGAATTGGTTAGCAATTAGATACTATAAACTTTGTAAGATTGAAGAGATGGAATAAAAATATTTTTAACTACTCATCTCGATCCATATATATTTCTGAAAAAACATACATAATGCATAACATAGCAAGATATGCTTTAATATGTATATGTGCAGTGACGATGTTAAAATATAAAGAAGTAAAATTGTGTAAAAGCCAAGAAGTCAATATGAAATATTTTTATTAAACTACAAATAATATAATTTTTTGATATCCCTCAAGTATATGTGATTCTGTCACTATATTTATGTATACATATTATAACAAATAAAAAAATTGATAAATTATTTAGCGGCAATAATATAGTTGTTCTTATATTATAGGAAAAATAACTTAAATACACGATGATAAGTTTAGTATTCTCTAATTTTCCCTTCTTTTTTTAAATATTACATAATTCTCTTTTTTTTAATTTTAGTAGAAGTTTAGACATACATAGAGTCTTCTCTCTCCTATAACACACACTTTCCCAATATCATGCCTATTTTTTCTCCACTAAAACACTCAATCTTCTGAATCACTTTTTGATTTTGAATTATTAATTTTAATTAAAAACGTTTCACAACATTTAATATGAAATTTTGAATTTCAAAATTCAAAAAATTTGAAATTTCTGAAAATTGGACCATTGTTCTCTGGTTCTTCTTCTTCTTCTTACTCCATCATCCGTCTATAGTCTTTTTCTTCTTCTTCTTAATCCATTATCTGCTCTTATTTTCTTCTATTTTTTTCTTCTTGTTCATTGCTATATTACATCAGTCGTCTCTAGGTGTTCTTTTTCTTCTTACTCCATCATCCGTTCTTCTTTTCTTTTTTTGTTTTTGTTCATTGTTCTATTACATCATATTAATGGATCTTTTTACTAATAAAAGGATTTATGATTCGGATGATGAAAATTGAAAAGAAAATAGAAAAAAATCTTTGCATGATCCTATGAATGTTCGGAAGAATTCAAACAAAGATCTTGACGAATCATCTAAATCAAAGGTTGACAAAATACACCAAAAAAGGAAAAAAAGAAGCAGCAACCATTGTTGTTGAAATTAGTAAAAATTTTAATAAAGGAATCCCATATGTATCATGAATTTTTGAAAATTGTTATCATGTATCAGACAATAAATTTAATACATAAGTATTCAGTGTGTTATAGTGTATTAGTCGATGCATTGATACATGAATAAGATGTGTATCATATGATTTCCTATGAATCAAGAGTTTTTGAAAATTGTTATCATGTATCAGTCAATAAGTTTAATAACTACGCTATCAAGTGTGCTTGCTGATACATATCGACTCAGTGTGTTATAGTGTTTAGACGATGCATTGATACATGAATTTGATGTGTATCATATGATTTCCTATGTATCACGAGTTTTTGAAAATTGTTATCATGTATCAATCAATAAGTTTAATAACTAGATGTTCATAAAAATGTCTTCAAACTAAATGATATAATCTTGAATTTTCAAAATTTGAAATTGTTATCCAATTACGTGCTGAATTAATGCTTATTAATGAACGGTTACCGTAATTTAAGTTGATTTAGATAACAAATTTAAATGTTCCGTTTTTTTCCTTTTTTAATCTTAACAGTTTTAGGTTACGGTGTATCATTTACCATGTATCACAACATACTAATGTATCATGCCACAACAATTTTAAGGAATTATTAGTAAATACTAAATTTGTCGGGACAGAATGCAATTATTGTATTACACTATGAGATTCTTTAAATTTATACATTATTATATCTATTGACAATAATAGATATGAGTATTGATAACCAACGTGGTATATCGGTGCCTTAATTATTTCAAGTAGTTTTGATTTGTTTGACATTTTATCTTCTAAAATTAATTAGTTCCCTTTACCTAATTTCCCTACCTCTTTATAGTTTATACTTTATATCAACAGTGATTAGTTTGGTGGGATTAGGTTTAGGTGATTTTTACATGAATATACAACTTGAGAGTTAAAGCAAAGTAATGATAATAATTCTCACCTTAATTAATTAGCTAATGGTAATCCTAATAATTGATGTTATGAATTAAGGACGACAAGAAAAATATCATTCAGAAATAATAATTCATGATATTACGTATCTATTTCCTTCACCTTAATTTATGTGTTATTTTTAATTAAAAAGTTAACATTTAAATTAATAAAATAATACATTATAAATTATATCTTTTAATTAAAATAAACAAAAGTATATGTAAGAACTTGTATGAGTTATATTTCGAAAAGCAAATATATGTAAGATAAATTATAACATAATAAATATGTATTATCAATAAAAACATTGACCAGCACACTCATAGTGACATCCAACAACTACTCATTATCTTTTATGACGGCAGGGCCTATTTTTTTTTTTTTTAAATTTATTTATAAAAAGCATATGTTTAGTATTGGAATTTGATTATATTCTAATTTGTATTTTATAAGATTTATTTTTCAAGACGCACAGAATTTCGAAGATGTGAATTCAAAATCTCAATTATTTTATTATAATTGTTAAAAGGGTTAATTATATGAATAACGTGTGTAACATAAATAAAGTTACGTCCATAAATATATTTTATTAATATTTAAAATTACATTATGATTACATTACATGTACGATATTAGGGTTGTCACAAGAATTCCAATAAATCCAGAATTTTGTGAAGCACCTATTTTATTATAAAATAATCAAGACAAGAATTGATGCTAAAATGACTTAAAAAGTAGAACATTCGTGTGATTTATTTGACTAAGAATTCCAACAATCATTGACTTTTGCCCTTTCCAATTTTCATCATGAAGTATACTAAATTTTGAGCAAATATTGAACACAATTTAATTTGACAAACCCCCATAATTGTTGGATGAAGTAAATCCAATCTCACAAAACATGCAATGAATTATAAAATTTGTTGATAATCTCTAGTTAATTTGTAGCGAAATAGCTTTTGGCATATTATATGTAGGATGTATAAATATTTTTTAGCGGCAATTGCTTAGTGATATTAATTTAATTATTGCTTAATTTATATTTTTAATGATAATTAGCACTTTTTATAAATATCTTTAAAGTCTATGGTGGTGTCAGATGCAATAACAATTAACTAATATCGGTAAAGATTTTAACACTCTTTGTTATTGTGTATATTTATCATCGCTAAGTTATTTTTGTTATAGTGTATATCTACTTGTTTAAATTTATACGTTCATGTATTATGGTCTAATCTTTCATAACTCAACTATCTATTGGTGGATTAATATTAAAGATTGATGCGTACTCGCAATTATAGGATGAAGACAAATGTTTTGATGACATTAAAATGACTATAGAGTATAAGCTGGAAAAGAATGAAAGCACACCATTTTAAATTATATTATAAAATATGAAAAAAAAAATGATAAAAATATAGGTGGGCACCCCCACCTACTGTACCAAATAATCATTATCAATCATATTGACTAATTACATAAGTGGTTATTTATTTATTTATTTTGAACTCAATTAATTTAAATTTAGTTAGAAAAATTACTTTTGAGATTTTTTTTTTTTTATATATGTATATAATGAATGGTGTTATTCACTTTTACAATTTTTCTTTTGAAATTCTTCTTTAAAAGAATGTGATTATTTTGGTATGTCAGAAAATAAAAATAGTTATTGTTTATAGGAAAAAAAAATTAAGAAGCTTCCTTCTTCTTAACATTATGCATTATTAAGTGAGTTAAATTCGATATAAAATTTACATTCTATTGTATAAGTTTGTTATTGAATGGCGATAAAAAGTCTTTATTTATAATACGAATTATCGTAGCTTAAATTCAAAATTTTGTTATTGAGGATTACAAATATTTAATAACAAAACTTATATGTAATATGAAATCCACAATTATAATTTATAATTGTCTTTGTGGACAAATTAAGCCCATAATTTCGATGGGTCAGAATTTAATCCGTTGCATCAAAGTTCCGTTGAGGATTTTCTTTTTGTTCCCTTTATATAAACCCGCCAACCAACCAATTCACATAATAAATAAATTTATGCTACTTGTTTTACTTGCTATACTTATTTTACTTGCTAATTTGATTTGGTTCACATCATTTGCTATACTTGTTTTACTTGCTAATTTCATTTGGTTCACATCACTTGCTACTTGTTTTACTACTTACTAATTTCATTTGGTTCACAAATCTGAAATTTGTTTTCCCTATAATATAATTAGTCTATTTGTTTTCTCTTAAGATTTAATCATTTGTTATTTTACTCTACCTTTTATTTCTATTTCATCCTAATTTGCTAATTCAAATACAGGTTGTGAAGAATGCAAAAATACCAACTTTCAAGGACAAATAAAGGTTAGCATAATACACTTGCTTCATCAAAAAACATAACTCCTCTTTCTTCCCACTACTCACACAAATATAATAAAATTATAAAACAAAAAATTAATTAGAATTTAAAGAAATTGCATCAATTTTATTGGAGGAAATAGAGAATCAATTGAATTCAAAATTTACCTTTTTTAAAAAAAATATATATATCATTTTTCTTTTGAAGATTTAAAGCATTAAATATGGATTTAGAGAATATAATAAATTGGGGTTTTGCTTTTTAACTTTTTTTTTTTAATTCTTTGTGTTGTATTAAATTCCCAAGACAAATGTCTAATTTTTTTTAGTGTGTGCAGGTGGGAACCTCGAGGCAATTGTAAGTGTCATCACACAATTATATCTCTTTCTTTGGTATAATTTGAACTTAAATTAAAAAGAAAAAATAATTATACTTTTTTAAAAACTATATGATAATAGCTTAATTCAAAAGATAAAATTACAAAATTGATTATAATTGTATTTTTTTTCTTTATACACTTACTTTTTCTTCCTACCTAACTTATCCATATCAACAGTTACTTGTAACAAATCCACAATTATAATTGTCTTTCTGGACAAACAAACTAAGCCCATAATTATTTTCATTTTTTTTTAAAAAAAAAAGCCCATGATAGACAAGTTGTTCTCTCTAAATAAAAAGCATATCAAAAATAAAATACTATATGCTGAAATAATGAAAGAGAGTACAAATAACATCATAAACTGCAGTTATGTCATATCATGTTTAATACCACTCTTGAATACTTTGTATCATAATATCATAAATCCATATATTATATTTATTGTATAAACAACTTCTAAACAATAAATAAATCATGCAAATAGTACATGAACCAAAATTCTTTATCTAACAAAGCCACAATTAAAATTGTCTCAATACTGGACAAACAAAGTCCATAACTTCAATGGGCCAGTCCATATCATTAACTTATAAAATCCTCTTAACTTTTCAAATTAAAGCATAATCCACTTGAGGATAATGTCTATATACATCATCATACACTTCGAAAATCACATGTTTCGCTGAAAAAAACAAACATTTGTTGACAAATTAATTTTTTGGATTGCTACAATTTATCATGCTTCTAGTGTTCATCTACTTTTTCCATTTTAATTTTTTAAGAAAAAAACAACACTTTTAAATCTTGTGGTCTCAAACTAAACTTATATATATGTAACAAAATACTTTTTAATCTTATGAACTATGTCATTGGTCATAAAATGTTATCAAATTAGAAAAATATATATTTTCTAAAAAATTAAGAAATATTTAGGGAGGGTTTGGAAAAACACTCAAACTTGTTGGATTTTATTTGCCCTGATTACTTACCATAAAAAAATTTTCCTTTTAGGAAAAGGTTTTGGATTGACAACCAATCCTTTTTCTAGTAGGATGTTTACGACTCTATAAATAGAAACATGTTCCTTCTAACTTAATCAGCATTCACAATGTAGTCTTTAAGGGCTTTGAGAGTTTTGGTTATGAGAGAATTTATGTGACAACCTCCCATAAAGAGATCAAGATCTCGAATAATTCGCAAATTAATGGATTATTCATATAGAGAAATACGTCACTAACGGCCCTCGAATCATGGATAAATTCTAGGAGAGTAGAATCAAGGGATCAAGAGAATTGTATCCGCTATTAATCAATGAAATTATGTTTCTTCAGATTTTGCTTGTATGGTTTATTTATTTTCCATATATATGTTTAAAAAATTGTTGCAAACGAATTGACACGCCCAGTGGGACCGAATATGCCCTTCATTTCTTAAATCTAATCTGAAAATCTGAAACTGCAAAGGTAGAATAATGAGTACTTCAAGCCTCCCTCGTCTTTGAGTTTCATCAAGTTTTCACTCCGTCAAGCCTTGACATTGAATTTTTGTGAGACTCTACAAGATTCAATTCGAAGGTGGATTAATGAGTACTTCAAGCCTCATTTTTGAATTTCATCAAGTCTATACTCCGTCAAGCCTTGAAGCAGGGGGTATTTGTAGATATTTAAATTTTGTGGGACTCTACAAGATGCGTTCAATTCGAGTTGTCAAATTGTGTTCAACTCACATAAGAATTCTTGGAGGCTACTCAACCCTAAAATTCTAGTTTATGCCTATATAAAGGGTACTAAATTCCCTTAAAAAGCATCTCGAAAATTCCATAAAGAGATCAAGATCTCGAATACTCCACAAATTGATGAATTATTCGCATAAAGAGGTCAAATATAAATCATCCTAGTTCGAGAAATACGCTACTAACGGCCCTCAAATCATGGATAAATCCTAGGAGAGTACATTTTATTTGTATGATTTGTTTATTTTCCATATGTTTATAATTTGTTGCAAACAACTATAACTATTTGATCTTGTTACTACTATTATATACTATTAGTTCTATTATAAATTTCTGTTTCTTTTCAACTCACAATAGTTTTTGTTTGTAATAAATATCTTTCTTTGACTTTTGAAACTTCGATTCATGATCATAATATTTATAAAATATGAGAATCCGATTAGATCTTTTTTTATCATCCTTTTCGTGAGTTTAATTCATATTTTTGTTCATTAAAATACACCTAAAAGTTGATTAGATCAACTATCAACTATCATAGGCGTGTTTTTAATATATACATTTTTTTAAAAAGGAAACAATAACCGATACTTATGTTATGAAAGTGATATTACAGATTATTTTTTTTTCACTATTATCTCTCGTATAATAAAAACATCAAGATCACATAAATCTTTCAGATAAAAAGAAAGTTCCTAATTTCTTTAACTTTCTTGAAACTCTAATTTGTGTGCTAAAAATTGCCTTCACTGGTCTATGATCTGATAATTTTGATTCACCTCTATCATATAATAGTTGCTTTAACCCTTCTCCATACCAAATTATTCTATCACACCTAAAAAATAAATAAGAAGGAAAAAGTTAGCGTATATACATAAACATTTTCTTTTAGCCGCATTTCAGAGTCGCTAAAATCCTAATGACATTTACATAGAGTGTTGATTAAACAGAGGCGAACCCAGGATTTAAGATGACGGGTGCACCACCAACAATAATGCGCTTAATATGTACCCAATATTGTTTTATATGAAATACAAAACTATGATATTCATCTTTGAACAAATTAGATGATATTAATAGATAAAGTGACTTAGGTGAAATAGTGTTTTTAAATTTCAATTTGCACCGTGAGGTCGCAAATTCAAAACTACCCATTTTTTCATTTTATTAAATATTTTTAACGGATTAATGATATGACATATTTATTAGTGTATTATTTGAATTACAAGTAAGTAGTAAATAACAAACTCACCAAGCAGGAGAACGTTTCTTTTCCCCTCTTTTCTCTGATCTACCATAGTATTCACTTGAATTTGGATAATATTTGTATGTAGGGGCAAAATTTATTATTCCTTCTTGCCAACCTTCAAATACTTGTCCATCCATGAGCTCCATCCTCAACTACATTTTTAAAGTATTAGTTCTAGTGTCTTAGTTTCGACTAAAGTATTTCGCGTTTATATTACATAATATATAAAGAATATTAATTGTACTTTAAGAAGATGTGACCTATCCTAATGTAAACATTACTCACTAATTTTACCCCTCAATGTTAGCTTTGTGCACGAAGCATCCTCCATTCATGTATGTTTTAGGGAGTGACTCGACATCAACAAAGGTGTGACGTAGGCATGCACTCTACTTTGATACCAGAATTGGTGGTTGATTCCAACTTCTATAGATCACGCGCGAAAAATAACTATATTGTTGCTTCAATGTTCTCCTTCCGACTTCGAATTTCCTAATTATGTAATTTACAAGAAAACAATAACTTTTTTTTTTGGTATTTAATTTTTATAATAATAAAGGTACCTGGTCTTTTTCCAAGAGTGCATTCCATTCTCCTTTTTCCACTAATAATCTTGTAGTTAATTCTGGTAAAGAAATTCTGTAATTCAGATCTCCAAGAAATATCACACGGCTGCAACCATTCAATTCACAAATTAGGTTAAAAAATTGATGTCATATTTAATTTTAAAAATCAATATATTTGTTTTCTAAAACTATTAGCACAGAAGAAGGAAAACAGAGGTATTTTTATATACAACTTGTTGTAGGTCAATTCATATTTAATTAACAAATTGCTCAAGTTGGAAATTATTGTCTTTTGTTTGTATTCTTTCATTGTTTAGCTACATATTCAAGACTATTAATATAATAACAAGATTATATAATAAAGTTGATTAAATTAATTAAGCATGCAAAGTTGATTGTGATTCGATTGATGATGACTATAACTAACTACAAAATAATTTTTAACTCTTCAACAACCAATAATTAATTGGTTGTTAAGGCTTAATTTCCTGGACTTACTCATTTCTTATTACCACAACATATTAGTCATTGATTAGAAAATTAACTAATAAAAATTGATTAATCAAAGTAATCGTTAACGTATCTTTTCAAACATTTTTTAAAAAAAAATTAAATTATCAGTCTAGGGTTATGGTACATATGACATAAATGATCCCTCCACCCTTATCAGAACCATATGCCTCAAGTTCAAATCATACTTATTTTTCTTTTAACGAGGCCCTATGCAAAGTTGAATCACTACCACCAAAAAATGGCTATGATATGAACTGTCGAGGAAGATATCAGACATCGAGTAAAAAATTAAAATAAAAAATTAAATGACATACTCGTGATCAAGAATCTTTGTTGGCAATTCAAGTGAAGGACCTTTTGGAAAAATTGTTCTTGTAAATATTTCACCAACATTTGAGTTTCTATTTTTCTCATCTCCTTCTCTACCACCAGAAGCTAAATGGCTACACACAAAGCATAAACTTGTTTGATGTAATTGAAATCTAACTGATACTGCACCCTGCAAGAAAATTAAAAAAAAACATAATGAATTAGCAAATTAAAATATATTAAGACTTAATTTCTCAAGAATTTTTACAAATTATATTTATATCCAAAACAACTCTAATTTATCTTTCAGGGTGATTCAAATAATCTGACTTGTGACTTTCATAATGAAGATTTTAATCATCTTCTCCCTCTAGGAACTTACTTTTTTATACGCATCTAAAATAAAATTTGTAAATCTCTTTCATTAAAAAATAAACAAATAACACATAGATATATCTTTTGACTTACCCTTCGATTAAAATCAAAAGAACTTCCATTATTTTATGAAATATGCTTAGAGTTAGCCATTTTATGTGATCATATTTTACGAAACACGAATTGTAAAAAAAGATTTTTTTAAAAAAATTTTGTTATTAAGAATAAAATAAATATTTTAAAATAAAATTATTTTCATATATATATATATATATATATATGTCCATCAACATAAAACATCAATAGTTCATTTTTTAAAATAGGGGTAGAACTATTTCTTTCTAGGGAAGTAAAATTTAATTTTATGATAAAAACAATATTATTGAATTGGAAATGAAATAATTATTATTAACAATAAAGAATTACCTTGTTCCCTAAGCAACCCATGATTCCACATCCAACACAAGAAACACTAGGGTTTTTAATAAATGAACTTAAATCATTTCTAACCCAAACTGAAATCAATATTCCAACCATTTGTTTACTAATAATACAATTAAATTCTTGTGGAAATAATTTCCCATTATTATTTTCCTTTGCTTTCTTGTTCAAAGCTTCTCTTATTAAACAATTCCATTTTGCTGAAATTCTTCCACTTTCTGATCCAAGAACATTTGTTGCTCTTAGTGGCACTACTTCTTGAAACCTTCATTTTAAAAACAATAAATAATTTATTAACATATAAATATATTTTCAAATTAAAAAAAAAACATAAAAAAAAATCACAAAATACCCGAAAACGTAGATGTCACATGATGAGGTGTGACACGTGTCGAGCAGATCATCTACTTTGAAGTCATCAGTTGGTACAACTCCTCCGACGTTCCATGTATTAACGAAAACTCTATGAAATTATCGGAGACTCATTCGATATTCCAAATTTACTAACTCGATTAGTTTTAATAATTTTTTTTATTATATTACTAATCTTTTTGAAGAATCATATATTCATCCTAGTATCATGCCCTACTTTTTAAATATAGAATTATTTAATAATGGTATAGAAATAAAATAGAATACATATGTTTCAATAATATAATTAATTAATTGGTTGTGTTCTAAGAACTAATATCTAATTTGTGGTTAAGATGTTAGCTCTATATTTATTAATTAATAATAATAATAATTAATTACCTGAAGTTTTGAGTTTCTTCAAGATCATGATGGAAAATAATGTCATCGGAACATAGGGATCTTTTATCAAAATGAGGGGGAATTTCTACTATATATTCTGAGTTATCACTTGAAAAATCTGCCACAAAATTTGTGCTCCCCAATCTCTTTATGACCTTACTAGCTACCAATCTTGGCCACATAACCTTGAACGAAAAATAGAGAAAAGTAATAATTAGATATTAGTAATATATATATATATATATACATATAAGAATTCCATTATCCAATGCAAAGTTAAAAACCATTGAGAAAATCTAATTACTTCCAACATATAATTATAAAAAAAATATATTTAGTATGATTCCACGAATAGGATTTGAAAAATAAAATATTATTATAGATAAACCTTATTCGAATATGTTGTAAGATGAAAGAATATTTTCGATACGCCTTTGATCGAGGTAGGATTGAAGCTAAAAATTCAATAGAATTCTATAGTTTTGATCCTTGCCTTGTAAATGCCTTTGAGAAACTACCTATTAATTCAGAATTCAGTAACTTAATTAAAAAGACTTAATCAAATATTTTAAAATGATAATCTTTAAACTTTACGAAATTATGTAGATGCTCAAAGAGAGTAATAGATGTTGAAGTTGTATACTGAAAACCACACATAGAGAGAGATAGAGAGATAAAAAAAACATACTTCTCCTTTCATTGTTTAGAAATGGTATTGTAAGTAATTATGTGTTGAAGAGAGAGGACGAAAGTGGTCAAGATGTGTGTAATATATATCATGCTATGGGAGGAACTAATAATAATAATTATTATAATATATAAATATATACAAAAGATTAGGACTAAGGAGTAGAGGCAATAGTTTGATGACGTTACGATGATGATAATATACATATATATAAGTACCGCTATTTTTTTTCCAACTCGATGTTTGATACTTGGGTCTTAGAATTCCAAAAAAAAAGTGTAAGCTTAACGTTATGATGATCCTATTGCTTTTTAATTCTTCTTCTTTTCATTTTGAATTTTCAAAACTGTGTTCATTGTTAGGATCTTAACGAATGTTCATGATAAATTTCGGCTATTTCATTTAAAAATTTTGGATCACAAAAATTTCATTGTAGCACACAAAAATCGTTAAAAAATCTACGTTTGCCTACATTGGAGCTCGTTTGACCTTGAAAATGGGTCAGACTTGCCGTGAGAGCCAACCGGATGCATAGGCAAGGTCTTAACGGACGTTCAAAATTTTTTTGGCATTTTTGACATCGGATTCTGGATCACCCAAAAAATGATTTGCTATAGCACACGAAAATCGTCTAAATAAGGGGTATGCGCACTTCGTGGCTCGTTTGACCTTGAAAATGGATCGGACTGGCCGTGAGGGCCAACCGGATGCGTAGCCAAGGTCTTAACGCACGCCCACAATTTTTTTTGGCATTTTTCACATCGGAATCCGGATCACCCAAAAAATGGCTTGCTATATCACACGAAAATCGTCTAAATGGGGGGTATGCGTGCTTCGTGGCTCGTTTTACCTTGAAGATGAGTCGGACTAACCGTGAGAGACAACTGGATGCGTAGCCAAGGTCTTAACGGATGTTCACAAAAATTTTTGACATTTTTGACATCGGATTCCGGATCACTAAAAAAAATGGTTTGCTATAGCACCCGAAAATCGTCTAAATAGGGGGTGCGCACGCTTCGGGCTCTTTGACCTTTAAAATGGGTCCGATTGGCCGTGAGGCTAACCGGATGCGTAGCCAAGGTCTTAACAGACGTCCACATAATTTTTTAAAATTTTTGACATCGAAATCAGGATTACCCAAAAAATGGTTTGCTATAGCACACAAAAATCATCGAAGTGGGGGTATAAGTGCTTTGGAGTTCGTTTGACCTTGAAAATGGGCCAGACTTGCCGTGAGAGACAACCGGATGCATAGCCAAGGTCTTAATGGACGTCAATAAAAATTTTTGGCATTTTTGACGTAGGAGTCCGAATCACCCAAAAAATGATTTGCTATAGCCCATGAAAATCGTCTAAATAGGGGGTATGCACGCTTCGTGGTTCGTTTGACCTTGAAAATGGATCGTACTGGCCATGAGAGCCAACCGGATGCGTAGCCAAGATCATAACGGACGTCCACAAATAATTTTGGCATTTTTGACGTCGGATTCTGGATCACACAAAAATGGTTTGCTATAGCACACGAAAATCGTATAAATAGGGGGTATGCCCGCTTCGGGGCTCGTTTGACCTTGGAAATGGGTCAGACTGGCTGTGAGGGCCAATAGGATGCGTAGCCAAGGTCTTAACGGACGTCCACAGAATTTTTTGGCATTTTTCACATCGGAATCCAGATCACCCAAAAAATGGTTTGCTATAGCACACGAAAATAGTCTAAATGAGGGGTATAAGCGCTTCGCGGCTCGTTTGACCTTGAAAATTGGTGGAAATGGCCATGAGGACCAACCAAATGTGTATCCAAGGTCTTAAAGGACGTCCACAAAATTTTTTGGCATTATCACATTGGATTCCGGATCACTCAAAAAATGGTTTGCTATAGCACACGAAAATCATCTAAATAGGGGGTATGCGCGCTTCGGGGCTCGTTTGACCTTGAAAATGGGTCAGACTTGCCGTGAGATCCAACCGGATGCATAACCAAGGTCTTAACGGACGTCCACAAAATTTTTTGGCATTTTTGATGTCGAATTCCAGATCACCCAAAAAATAGTGTGTTATAGCACACGAAAATCATCCAAATAGGGGGTATGCGCGTTTTGGGGCTCGTTTGACCTTGAAAATTGGTCGGACTGTCCGTGAGGGCCAACCGGATGCGTAGCGAAGGTCTTAACGGACGTCCACAAAATTTTTGACATTTTTCACATCGGAATCCGGATCACCCAAAAATGGTTTGCTATAGCACACGAAAATCATCTTAATGGGGGGTATGCGCGCTTCGTGGTTCGTTTGACCTTGAAAAAGGGTCGGACTGGCCATGAAAGCCAACCGGATGCGTAGCCAAGGCCTTAACGGACGTCCACAAAATTTTTTGACATTTTTGACATCGAAATCCGGATCTCCCAAAAAATGGTTTGCTATAGCACACGAAAATCGTCTTAATGGGGGTATGCGCGTTTTGTGGTTCGTTTTTGACCTTGAAAATGGGTCGAATGTCCGTGAGATCCAACCGGATGCGTAGCCTCGGTCTTAACGGATGTCCACATAATTTTTTGGCATTTTTGACATCGGAATCCGAATCACCCAAAAAATCGTTTGCTATAGCACACAAAAATCATTGAAGTGGGGGTATAAGCGCTTTGGAGCTCGTTTGACTTTGAAAATGGGTCAGACTTGCCGTGAGAGCCAACCGGATGCATAGCCAAGTTCTTAAAAGGCGTCCATAAAATTTTTGGCATTTTTCACATCGGAATCCAGATCACCCAAAAAATGGTTTGTTATAGCACACGAAAATCGTCTTAATGGGGGGTATGTGCGTTTCGTGGTTCGTTTGACCTTGAAAATGGGTCGGACTGGCCGTGAGATCCAACCGGATGCGTAGCCAAGGTCTTAACGGACGTCCACAAATTTTTTTGGCATTTTTGACTTCGGATTCCAGATCACACAAAAATTGGTTTGCTATAGCACACAAAAATCGTCTAAAAAGCGGGTGGGTATGCACGCTTCGGGGCTCGTTAGACCTTAAAAATGGGTCGGACTGGCCGTGAGGGCCAACCGTATGCGTAGACGATGTCTTAATTGACGTCCACAAACTTTTTTGGCATTTTTGACATCGGAATCCTGATCACCCAAAAAATTGTTTGCTATAGCACATGAAAATAGTCTAAATAGGGGGTATAAACGCTTCGCAGCTCGTTTGACCTTGAAATTGGTTAGAATGGCTATGAGGACCAACCAAATGTGTATCCAAGATCTAAACGGACGTCCACAAAAAATTTTGGCAACTAAAGACAAATTTAGTTTATTTTAATAACAGATGAAAGCATATTTGACCTCAACTATTAACAAATAATAAATATATTTTAATGTCATAATTTACGAGCAAATTTGACCATCAGCCATTTAATAATTACTATATAAAAAGAGGTAGGAGGGAGAGTTAATCAAGATCAAGAATCTTTTGTGTTGATTTTGTATGATAGTGGATTATAATTTGAATAGTGTGTTCATTACTTTGGAATAGTATCACCAAACCTCAAGTACTATAAAATTAAACAGAATAATTAATTTTTATAATGTAAAACTTACGTGTGGTATATGATTTTATTTTTTTTAATATATTGTTTTAACTATTTCTATTTATTTAATATATCTCATGACTTGTATGGTAATATTATATTTTCCATAAAACATGCACCCTCCATTATTATCTCTAGAATTTTGCAAATTGCTTTGGATTTGTTGACATGGAAGAATATTAGCCACATGAACCAAATCTCAAATCTAAATTTTATAGAATTAATTTGAGGTGAGGGAGTGAAGAAAAGTATAATCCAATTATATTCAACTTTAATCTATCACAAATTGCCTTTTTCAGATATTTTCTATTGGAAATCTAAAAGGCAGTATGTAGGTAAAATAATAAAAATGAATATAAATTAGGTAAAAAGAATAAGTTTGCTTCTATCTACCCTTTGTTTTGGAAACTACACAATTTATTCATTTATTATTTTGATTAAATGTGTTTTTGTACATCTCGATTAATTTTATGAAATATCGGTTATTATTCACCTTCAACTAATAATAAATATCTAGAAATGTCACCAAAATTAAAACATATGAAAAAAAATCGCTTAGTTTTTTTTTTTCTTCACTATTAGTTAAATGTGCTTTTATTGAAATCATAAATTTAGGTGAAATAATTTCACAAATGAACAATATTATTTTTGACATGCTGTTTTTAAAACACAAATCTTATTTAAAAAGAATACATTGTGGTGTACTCCTTAGGAATATAAAGTAGTTCATACAAGTTAGCCCAAGACAAGAAGTTATTTAGCATTTTCTTTTTATATTTGTAGTATCGGAGTTAAAATTTATGTGCCTCGATTAATTCTACAAAATATGGTGAGACACAAATGTTACATTAGCACATGTGTGAACCTCTATGATAAATGAATATATGAGGTTATTTCTCTTGGTATTGCTTACTATCTTTTTATATAATAGATTGTTCATCTCCTTTCGTGGATGTAGGTCGATTGATCCAAACATGAAAAATATTCTCTATATTTCTCGTTTATCTTCTTCCTTATCTGCATGTGACACTAGATTATTTCAGTCCTAACAAGTATTACAGATGAAAGAAATCACAATAATCAATCGAAAGTATCTTTCTATTGAAATATGTTTATGAAGTTGGACCAAATAATATATTTAATCCTCAAGATCTCCTAATTCAACAAAAAAGATGGATTGATTAGTTTTCCAATGAGGTAAATGCAGAACCAATTCCTTCTGTAATTTTAAAACATAACATTCCCATTCAAGAACTGCAGCTGAAAAAGTATCCCAATCAAATTCATACTCCATGTCCTTGATAGTTTTCGAGTGGCCAAAGAAGCGTTCTGCGAGTTGAAGATCCTTCAGAAACACAGATTTCAGATGATCTATTTCTGTTTTTTGTGTCTGGGAAGTCGGAGTTATATTTGGAGACGTTCCTTCGACTTTTGTCTTTAAATTGGAGAACTTCCAGAGATAGAACTGCACCATCTGCCCATACAAAGAAGTTGAATATGAAATCCACCAACCAATTCATCAAAGAGATATATATTGGTCAAAAACAAACCTGAAATTTCACTTTTTTGGGAGTTTCATACCTGAATTATCAGGTGTTGGTGTTGGTGTTTGTATTTCCTACCTGAACTATCACCAACTATTTATCAAAACACATCTCGAAGCTGATCAAACCATGTGTTTGAATACAATCGCCAAAAGGTGCATGAAAACTTAATTTGCCCATAAAATTGTCCACATGGCAGCTGACTCGTTAATTTCTAGGTGTGTTTTGATAAATAGTTAGGAAACGCAAAGACCTGGTAGTTCTGATAGGAAACTCACAAAAAAATGATACTTCAACTGTTTTTGACCATCATCCCGTTAATCAAATACTAGCATATATGTTTCGAATGAGACATTAGAAACTTCGACTTCAAAACCTTCCTATTAGGCTCAAGGAATTGATGCAAAACTCAGTAGGATTTTTGAAGAATGACTAAACAGTTGGCAGTTTCGTAAAGTTGACTCCAGATTAGGACTATTTTACATGATTTCTGATGATTTAATACTGAAAAAGCCATACTAATCACTTCAAGGACAAGATTAAAGGAAGGTACCTGAAGTGCATGCATTATATTAAGAAATTGGGGTTCGAACATTTTGCTTTCTCGTGCTATAAGTAGTGGTCCTGACAGTAACTCCAGTAAGTTGTAAGAGGATTCTGATTCTGATAAATGGAAAGTCTTCTGAAATGGATAGATATCGAATCCAAGAACACGCAATCTTCCGCAGCGTATATCAAATCCGGACGAGAAACTTGAAGCTTTGTCTGGTGGAAACCAGTACATATTGATGGATCCTGGCACAGGTATATATGAATGCAACTTGCTTTCTGCAACACCCAATAAATCTGGTGAGAGAGATGAGATGAGTTTAGGATCTTCATCATAAGATGCATCACGGCTGAACCATAAAGTAAGTGTAATTCGCTCCCCTTCAGTAATCTGTATGGAAGAACCAGTGAATTAGAAAAAGAGAAGGGGGCATATAGTTAGTGGTAAGGTTGCGTAGACCTTACCCTCCTCAGATCCCACTTGTGGGATTACATGGGGTTTGTTATTGTTGTTGGTTTGTATCAACCATAATGGCAGGGCATTAACAATGAATACAAACTAATGCTAACTTAAGGTAACAAGATCAACTTACAATCCACCCCAACAAAATAAAACAGGTGCGACCATTTACTTAAAAGTGAAACACAGATTTGTGCAGGCCACTCAGATCGAAGGGTTAAGCAACAGAGCGTACAACATAACAAGCTAAAATCAAGTCCATAACAAAATAAGAGGGATTGGAGTCAAGTGAAAGACACACACAAAGAGGTTTTTATCTTTTGTAAAAGAAGAGAGAGGATACCTCATCAACAGAATGTATATTCCGGTCATCAGCCGTGTACATGATAACATCCTAATGAGATAGAATTATCATCAGCAAGGAAGAGCAGTTAAAAAAAGGGGAGGAAGATAAAATAGAAATTGTTCAAAAGACCAGAATCAAGATAATATAATATTAACATTTGAAATATCGATCTTCACTGTAGATCAATAAACTATAGGCAGCTAGCAAATTATAACTTGCATCAGAGCTGACAGAACTAACAGACTTGTTCAAGATTTACATTGCATAGGAACAGAAAACGGATTTCCGTTGCAAGCAACCATACAAAATGCCAGAGAATGTTACATATTCAAGATGTAGCTTAAGTAGTCAAATGCACAATCAAGTCCGCGAATCACTTACACCAGTCATGGGCACAATGTCTGCAGGTTCTCCATCCTTGAAGTGAAAGATACCACCTTTGAAATCCGCATCATAGCTATTTAAATAACACACTGCCTTCAACAAAAGAATTAAGCATTGTCAGTCTGAGTAAATGAACAAGGACCTCAAGATTTCTGACATAGCCATGATATAGTGATTCTAGCACCTCTCAATTCTCATTACTTTAATGTTCTGCAAATATCAGATATCTAACTTCCGCTAACAGACCGATATCCATAATGAACCCATTTGATTAATCGCTCAGCTAACACATTTTGACCTTATGTACAAGGCAGATGTTATATTCACTCAGCACACTAGACCATAAGAAGCTATAATCCAGATGGCAATATTTCTTTCTTTTTTTCCCTCTCATTTTCAAAAAGAAAATATTGACATAATCTGCCACTTTTTATCATGCACAGGGGACATGTAAGATTTCCTGACAAAACTTCTTAACAGGCATTGATGTCACCACCAGAGAGTAATGAAATTCACCTAGAGTCTTCTTTCATAATCCCACTTCTCTGACTAACAGTCTCGGCCAAGATTCTGAAAGCCGAAAGTGTTTTTTATTTTTTAAAATTAGTGCTTAGTTTAGAGAGTTGATGATATTTTCACTCAACAAGATGATATTTTTCGTCCCCATTTGTTCAATATTCCTACTAGTATCTCCAACTTCTATAAAACTGACAATAGGATCCAGAATAAGGAGGATTATATGGGTATACTTGAAAGAGAAGACTGGTCGGCACTCAGCACATCCCCTCAAAGTGACTATGGTTTCTTTTCTACCTTCCAATCTCTTTCAAATTTCTCAATCACACCTTGTCATGATCTCTCTAAATTCTCACTCGAAGGCATCCTCAAATGTCTGTTAGGTAGTCAACCTACCTTGCACCCAAGCTTCTGATTCGAATTATGAACTCATGAACTAACCCAACTAAAATGAACTTTAACTTCTCCATGTTTGATATGAAGTCCATATATTGCTTCAAATCACACCAAGTTCCCTAGGAAGCAAAACCCATACAAAATAATGAGTGTACATCCACAAATAAATAAGTACCAAACTGACACATGGTGTCCCTACCTGTTATCCGACCTAAATCCACTTACGCAACTACTCTTACAGGTCTGTCACTAGTTTATTGTAAGATTCCCACGACGAAATAATACAGTAATGGGGAGAGATGATCCCCTTGACTAATCCCCGCCCCAAAAGTCAGCTACTGCTTCATTAATCATGAAAACAGAAATAAACCTAAGTGAAGAATTTAACTATATAACTCATTGTCAACTGCAAGGCCTTTTGGTCTTCATCTCTAGGGAGATACGATACATCTTGATGATATCGATCATATTACTATGTTATACTGGATGAATTTGAGCAGAAGTCAGCTTTTGTTCTCCAAACCAAATGTGAATAGTGGCTGTCAGCTTTTGTCTGTCCTGCATATTCACCAACCCCAGGAAGGGGAAGGGTGTATTTTCTACATTTATTGGCTATACTAATAACAGGAAGCTGCAAAACGAAGCAATACATTGTTGATAACATAAAATTAACAATATGTAGCAAATAACGACAGAAAAACACAACAAGAAGTAAAGAACGCACCGCAAAATCCCGTTGTTTAAGGTATGGTCTATTATCATCACTGTGCCAACCGATACTTGCTCCTCTACACCAGCTGTAATCCATACAGAACATTATACAAATAGCTCCATAGCAGTCAAGACTTATAATTCACTATGATCAACAACAGGAAGGATAAAATCCTGAAGGAGAAACAATGTGATTGATACTACATTGGGGAAATATATCTTCTAATGTGACAAGAAATGTCTCAACTTGTCCAAGAAACTCATGTTCTATACCAAACTGACACAAAGTCTTTTTCCTACTTGGACAGGTTATCTCTCTTTATTCTACTCGACTATCTACTCTCGAAATTGAAGAGACACATACAACGATATCAGCTAGCCCTCATTTCAAAATAGCTGCAAAAGACTGTATATGAATCCAATACGAATTCCAGACAGATTATTTATACATATTAAATGACTTTTTAATACAATACAGAGTTTGAGCCTAGCTACTCGATGCTGCCAACCCGTAACCACAATGTTGTCTCTGCAAAGGCTTGAGATGGACCATGCTTTAGTTAAATTAGGCAAAATTTCGATAACTCTCTGCCTAATTTAGCTTGGTAAAAAGGATATGATCATAAGTAAGTATAGAAGGGAAAGAAATGGAGTCTCAACCTGATCAGACCAGTGAATTCGACAAACAACTCGTACTGGCAACCAAAATACTCTTCTGCTTTCTCCCTTAGCCTCTCTACCACACACCCATAAAGCAAAAATCAAAGATTAAGTAAAAATTAACAAAAAAATCAACTTTGTACTGAAATTACCTGGTAAACAGAAACTACTAAAACAACAAGTGTAATCCACAAGTGAGGTCTAAGGAGATTAGAGTATACACAAACCTTACCCCTACCTTTAATAGGCCATTAAAAGGTTGATTGTCAAATAGTCTCTCAACTAATACTCGCTCCGTTTCAATTTGTTTATCCTACTTTCCTTCTACCGTTTCAGAAGATATGCTTCTTTCTTCCTTTTATGGGCAAATCTTTATTAACTTGCATGTTTAAAACCAGAAAACAAAAAGGTATTTTGATATATGTTTCATCCAAGACTACAAACATTCAAATTTTACTCCCTTAAACTCAGTGTCAACTCAAAACATGACAAACAAATTAAAACTGACAGAGTAGTTATTATCTCAAAAAGTCATACATTCATGATTCCAAACAAAGAAAGAGACTTCATAAGATAAATAAACTTTTAGTCGGAGTAACCATATGAGAAATCAACTCGCCAAAAAACAGAAATTGACAATTAGATTTCAAGAATAGACAAATTGGAGCAAAAAGATTAAAGAAACCTCTGATTGGAATGATGGGCATGATGAAATGGGCACAATTAGTTGCAATAAGATGAGATAAAGTTGTAGAAAACACATTTGGCCTGTACCCTACTGTACAACAACTCTTGTGTATAAACTCTAACTCCTGCAATTAACAAACAAAAACATTAAAAATCACATACACTATGTAAAATTATCAAAAGAATGAATTTTTTTTTCTTCAAACTTTTTACTCTTTAAAGTTTGTAAATTAGGGAAATTGGACCTTGCAAAGATCTAGAGGAAGAAAGTTATGGAGAATGAGACGAGGGTGTTCACTATCTGCCATTATTGGAACTTCATCAACAGCTTATTTTAGGGCCACTTGTAAACCCCACAAAACTTGTATTTTTGTTTTTAGATTGAAATCCCATTAAATTATATATATTTTGTTATAATAGTGTGAAATAAATAAATATTTCTAATTTTCTATATAATATAGTTAGGTAATTTATTCGGCTTTGCACGGGCATAAATAATCTTCTTAAATTTTTGAACAATTTTTTCAAGAATCGATCATTATAAGAATAAAAAGAGCAAATTTTTTTATGTTTCAAAACATTTCAATGGAAATTAAGTGATTTGACATTATCACAAATCTAAAGAATTGTAAATATATATTGAATGATTAAAAATATCTAGATATCTTTTACACAATTTATCATAATATATGTTTGATAATGTGATTGTGTTGTTAAAATTGAGTGATGTTTTTATATAGAAATCAAACATATTTTCTCTTTTTGTACATGAAAAAAGACAATAATTTTATGGTTAAAATAACTCTGGTGAAAAAAAATATGTAAAAATTTTGATAGTCAATATTAATTATAACTAAGTTAAGACCATTAAGAATATACTGGTACAACAACATAAATAATTTTTTTAAAGAGAAAATCACTTGTTTAGTGGCTACTTTTACAGTCATTAGTGGCGACAAAGGTTGCCACTAATACACAATTTTAGTGACGACTTTTACAGGCATTAGCGGCGACAAATGTTGCTACTAAAACATACTTTCAGTAGCGACTGCTATAGGCATTAGCGCGACAAATGTTGCTACTAAAACATACTTTCAGTAGCGACTCCTATAGGCATTAGCGGCGACAAAGGTTGCCACTAAACACAATTTTAGTAGCGACTTGTATAGGCCACTGAAACATACTTTCAGTAGCGACTCTTATGGGTATTAGCGGCGACAAAGGTTGCCACTAAAACATACTTCCAGTAGCGACTCTTATGGGTATTAGTGGCGACAAAGGTTGCCACTAAAACACACTTTCAGTACGACTCTTATGGTATTAGCGGCGAAAAAGGTTGCCACTAAAATTTCTTTTAGTGGCAACTCTTATGGGCATTTGCGGCGATAATGTTGCCACTAAAACAACTTTCAGTGGCGATTCTTATGGGCATTGGCGGCGACAAAGGTTGCACTAAAACATACTTTCAGTGGCAATCTTATGGGCATTAGCGGCGACAAAGGTTGACTAAAACAACTTTCAGTAGCGACTTTTGGGTATTAGCGGCGACAAAAGTTGCCACTAAAACACACTTCAGTAGTGACTTTTATGGGTATTAGCGGCGACAATGGTTGCCACTAAAACACACTTTCTTGTGGAGACTCTTATAGGCATTGGCGGCAACAAAGGTTGCCACCAAAGGACATCTTAAGTAGCGACTTTTATAGACATTAGCGGCGAAGAAGGTTGCCACTAAAACACACTTTTAGTGGCGACTCTTATCGGCATTGCTGGCGACAAAGGTTGCCACTAAAACACACTTTTAATGGCGACTCTTATAGGCATTGGCGGCGACGAAAGTTGCCACTAAAATACACTTTTAGTGGCGACTTTTATAAGCATTGGTGGTGACAAAGGTTGCCACCTATAAAAGTATTTGCCTCCAAAAGGAATCCTAGAATTCCGTCAGTTTTCTGGCCCTCCGTATCTAAAGATAGATGGCTAAAGGGCAGGTTCCACAGCTAACTAAGAAGGCGATTGATTGGCTGAGTCAAAGCTTCATGCCCTTCTTGAATTGCAATCATTGAGTTACACTTAGCGACTTTTATAGGTATTGGCGGTGACAAAGGTTGCCACTAAAACACATTTTTAGTGACGATAAGTGTCACAATTTTTTTTTTAAAAGTCATAACTATTTATTAAAGTCGTTACTTTTCAATAAAAGAAACATTTTCTTGTAAAAATCGCAACTTTTCATTGAAATCACAATTTTTTATACATAACTTTTTATGAAAAGAAATGCCAATTTTAAAAATAAATAAATTAAAAATAAAATTTGATTTGATGGCTGGGGTTAAGAATTTCTTTTTATATAATTAAATAAAATAGGCAGACACGTCAACTGCTGTCTGTTAGAGGTGTCTGAACTGTATATTAAATTTGTTGAAAAAATACCTTAAATTAATTTTTGTTAAAAAAAGAAAAACACAACTGCAAAACCTGATTGGAACTGATCGGAGCAGGCTTCATATTCAATATCAGGTTTGTTCCCTTTTATGATTTTAGTTTTACTTTTTACTAATTATTTTCTTTGTTCTAAACAAAAGATTTGATTTTTATCATGTGGGTGTGATCTAAATTGGCTAAAATTGTATTGGGATTTCTGTAAAAGTTTATGGGATCAGTGTTATTGGTGATTTTTTTAGGTGATTTTGTGAAAAGATTAGATTTTTATCATCTGGGTGTTATCAAATTGGTTAAATTGTATTGGGGTTAATGTAAAAATTTATGGGATTGGAGTTATTGGGTGATTTTTTTAGGTTTGGTGGATTTTAAGGTGATTTGTTGGTAAAAAGTGAAGCAGCCATAGTGATGTTGCACTAATCTTTTAGCACAGAGAATAAATCACCATGGATTCATATGAATCAACAAAAACAGTTAGGACCAAGGTTATAAGGGGATGATTCGTTTAGGACTTTTATCGAACTGTTCATCTGCACCTTAGACAACCCCTTTTAGTTCCATTTCAAACGCGAATAAATTCAACTTATTTCCACAATCTTCCCTAGAATCATGATACTGAAAGATGGCTTTCATCCTTCGCCTTGTTCTGGTTGTCACTGACGGTTTTTTCAAGAAGTCTTTGACCAGTGTCGTATGCTGCTGTTGTGAATGGTTCAGGGAATTTGTTGCTGCTTTTCAGCTTATGGCTTCTGGAGGTCGTCATCCATTTGCTTACAACAAATGCATGAATATTTTCAATGAGGACTAGACACTAAGACCTTATTCATTCCTTGTCAAATGTTTACAGCCGACTTAATTTTTGGTTTACTCACTGACAGTGTTGATTACTTCTATGTTTGGAGATGCTGAGCCTCCTGTATCTTTGATATTTCTCCTTGTTTCATCTCTACTAGTCCTCACAGTTGGTTTAGGCGAACAACATCACATTGTCTAGTCCATCAAAGCTGTTGTGTTCTTAAATAATGGAGTGGGGATTTTCGATATTGGAGAAGGCAATGATATGCCAGCAAGAAAGTCAATGGATGAGAAAATGACTGTCCCCTGTATTACTTTTTGGACTGACTCTTTATCTGTTCTATGGTACACTAATCTACTACCTTTCCATGAGGATATACTATCAGCTATTCTAGTGTTCTCAACTTCTTTAAGAATCTGTTACATGGCCTTGAATTCGCACTAATTAATTGTTATACGGAATTCCGTTGAGGAGTTGGATCAACCATTTAACAGTAATCATCAACTAATGCTCTGGCTTGGAAAGCAGAAGCGAATATCTGTGTTGCATCTTAGTTACGAAATTGTTATTACACTACTCCCTAATGGAATTTAGACAGAGAAGCATGTTTCACTTTACGAGAGTGATAGTTTTTCACTGTTGACATTTCTGCACTTGAACCTTGAGGACAAGGTTCGTATTCAGGAGGGTGGTATTGTTATGAACGGGCCAGGACCAGTATGGGCAAACCAGCTCAACACCGAATTAAGAGACTATGTTTGGGATCCGAGTTGATAAATATGACTTGTGGAGCAAATTAGACTTATGCAGATGGTTGAGAACCTAGTCCTCTCATCCCTTTGCTTTGAGTTTAAGCTTCTCATCTCCCTTCTAGTTATATTCTTCAATAGTTTCCTTGTGAGTTCCATTTTCCCATTTAACTTTGAGTGTAGTGATTATAATATTTGAGTGTTTCTATTGTGAAACTGGAGTTGTTACAGAAAATATGTTGTTGATAATGCTTGCTTATCTGGTGAATGTAGATCCGATACGTTTCCTGTAACAATAAACAAATGGAGAGAAAGGGTGAGAAACAATTTAGATGGTGCAAACCAACGGAATATTTGTGGTTGGAAAGATTCAAGCAACAAAACTAGAACACATCATCAGTTAGAAGAACATTGCTAGGTAGTAGGTTTTAGTTCTTTCATTTTTTTCTATCTGATCTTCTGTATCTGCACCGGATTTTAGTTGTTGGCTTTCATATAGTGCTCCATAATTTTGTTAGTTGGTTGCATCATCCAGTATTTTGTTAGTCTAGATTTGAAGTTTTTATAACTTTTTGAAAACTAATATGGAGGTCTTTGCTTTCTGTTTTCTTGCATTGGCTTTGACACTGACATAGAAAAGTAGTTTAATTCCAAAGGAATGATCATAATATCAACTAACATTGGACATCCATGTGGACATCCATGTAGGCCGTGAAGTTTCATGTTAACAATGCATTTGTTTGTGACTTTCTACACACTTGGCCTCTCAGCCAAAAAATATTTACAGCCCCTAGCTGATGTACATAAATTATACACGGCAACTCTCTCTCTCTCTCTCTCTCACACACACACACACATATATATATACTGTGTAAAAATCTCGTTGTTGTTTTATAGATGTAGATCAATTTGGGATGGGGGCGGGGGTGAGAGAATAACACAGAAGCCATTTCTGTAATATTGTTAGCAAACTTTCTCCTTACAACCAAAGAATGCAAAATATTTCACTCACCTACCAACATTGAAATTCTTTTGCCACTCACCAACCAAACACTGGAAAATAAGTAAGAAAACCTCTTATTTTCCTTCAAATCAAAGACACCCTGATAGTTAATTGAGTTGGCTTCTTAATGTTTCAGTCGTTGACTTCTATTATATGTTAATCAATGAAAAACTTTAGTCTCCTCTATTACTCACATCAAATTAATGCATCACTGCAGATCCAATGAAACATATCGTGAAGATTTTGGCGTTATTGCTTGCAGTAACTGCTGTTTGGATAGGCTTGTTGCAGACATCAACTATTCCAGAGAGCTATACCTGGCTGGTGAGCTCTTATTGACTGACCATCTTTCTGTTACCTTTGGGCTTTGGCAAAGTTTCTTACTTTTCAGTGATTCTTAGTTTATTGCTATCGCTGTTGCAGTTGCCTCTATACCTCATTGTGTCCCTTGGTTGCTATGGTCTGTTAATGGTTGGTGTTGGTCTAATGAATTTTCCCACGTGTCCTCAAGAGGCTCTTTTCTTACAGCAGGTACAGTTGCACTTTTCATTCAAGAAATATTGCATACCTATGTTGCTCGAACTCTTCAAAAATGTTGACGGGTTGGTGCAAGATCCTCCAGAAGTGGAGGGTGGTTAACATTTTTGGAGAATCCAAGCAATAGTTGCCTACTTTTCTGCTAGCTGACAAGGTTATTATTAGCCAAGATAGTGCCGAGGAATTAAGGGCTTAGGCTTCTTAGCATTTCATTGCGAATAAAAGGATCATATTATTGGAAAAAGGGTCCAGACAAGGATGATAAGAACATAACTAAATAATACATATCTTATCGTTGTTCATTTGCTGTTTCTTCTGTAGGATATTGTTGAAGCCAGGGAATTCTTGAAGAAAAAAGGGGTAGACGTTGGTTCTGATTGAATGTTGTTTAAGTCGTGATCTCGGTTGTTCAACATATGGAGAAACACATACAGCGAAGATGAAAAACAGTTAGTAGTATGCTTCAAGTAGGAACATAACTGTCCTAATCTTCTAATGCCCCCATCTACACCATTCAACAACTGACCCTACTCGAAGATGTTTTTACTTTTATTTCTTATGTAATACTCTAATATATTCTTTTCGAGTTTTGTTTTGAGGTAGAACATGTACATCATGATCATGATGGAGGTACCTTTTGACCCATTAAGGCTTCAAGCTAGTAGTTGAAGTCAAGACCAAAGAGAACAAGAGCCATTGATTTTTCTCGACTCTTTTGGTTGTTTTACCAGTTTTTGATCTTCTATGTTTAGCATCCAGTGTATTTTCAAATACTTATTTGATTGAAATCCTTGAGTCGGGGGTCTATTGGAAATAGTCTCTCTACCACCTATAAGGTAGGGGCATGATCCTCGTGGGACTACACCAAGTATGTCATCCTCGTTATGGTTGAGAGCCAAGTTATTGTGGGAGATGCCAATGTTTTAAGGAAGATATGAGTATACACATCGAATCTCTGACCTTGTCGTTTGGTTAAGCCCGTCTTATCTTCTCATTAGGTGATATATTTCATTTGTTCAACTTAGGGTTGGGCAAAGTAACAGTTAAACCAATCACTCGAACCGATAATTGGGTTATTGGGTTGATTGTACGGGTTTTAGATGTAGTATGTCACTGATTTCATCTGAACTCGATTCTTTTAATATGTAAATTTTTTTGTAAATTACAACAAAGTACTTGGGCATTCCTCACACAGGCAAGATTTGGGGGAAGGGCCAGATGTTGATGTAGACAGTACCCTTATACAAGCATTAGTTGTTAATTTCACGGCTTGAATTTATAATCATATCGAAGCTTCAAGTAATTTTTCTAAGTATTGACTATCAATCTTTTTTATGTTCTGAAAGGCGACTCCATTCTGAAAGCTTGAATTCAAGACCTCTAATAGAATACAAATGCTCGAATTCGAGACTTTAGTGAAGAATTAATATGTATTTACCACCTCACCCAACATTTGGCAAAACAAATGACCAAACTTTCCAATCCTATTATTCTTCCTTAAAAGAATATAAATAAAAAAGATAATAATATGGTCTTTAGATTTCCAGCAGTCACAATCAAAAACTTTGGATTTTTGCAGCCAACCATTTGACAAATGGTCCTCACAACATGACAAGAGAGGCCTAAAAAACTTATAATAAGACATCATGAGTAGCAACAAACATGCTTAAAGAACACACAAAAGTATAATAAATAATCTTTGTACTATTCATGCATTTATTAATGTGTCACAAAAAAAGTACACAAAATCACCAACAAGTTGAATTTATAAATTAAAGGCCCAAACAACAAAATACATCAACTAGAACATGGCTTGGGACCCCTATATAGGTATGACATATATACATACCCCAACAATATATCCTCTATTCACATGTGAAAATAACAAAACCTCAAATGATCATATCATCATGTGACTATATAGAGAAAAACTTATGGGATTGGGTCTTTTTTCTTTTACATAAAGGATACATCATCATCACCCTTCAACTTTGGTCTGCTCCGGTGATGTCGTCTCCCATGATGGTGGTGGGATCCTCCAAATGTAACGGGGTCAAAGGCTCGGAGTCGTTCGGCTTCCTTAGGGTCGATCACGCACTCGGGAGGAGGGACCTTGTACCTGGTCTTGTCATAGCAGTATGAATATTGCATTTGCTTCTTTCTGAAGTTCTCCATCTTTCGTCTTTGGTCAAGGGTGATATCGGTAGGGATCGTTGGAGTTTTTGGCGTAGTGTTGTCACATTTGGATGACAGTTCGATTGGATCAACCGCGCATCCGTGGAGGATGAAATCGGAGAACTCAGCGATATACGGGGCGTATTTGTAATTGACTTTGTATTTTCCACCATTTGTAGCCCAATTAGAACCATCCCATATTGTAGCTATCAAGGACATTGGCTTAGATGGGAAGTCCCCACCCATGGCTTTTGTCCTCTTGATCTCTCTTATGGGGACATTATCTACATAAAAGCTGCAACAAGATGCAAAACAACACAAATACAAACAAAACAGAATCAGGGAGGCATATTTGAAGAGTTCACAAAGTACATGATAGCTATGTTGCTCGGACTCTCCAAAAATGTTGTAGCGTCTGTCTGATCCGTCCGGATATACACTAATTTTGGAGGATCAGACAAACAATAGGCTGCATATTTGAAGAGTCCGCGCAATATTTGCATTGCTAGCATAAAACAAACCCAATGCAATCCCACAAATGTGGTTTGAGAGACTAATGTATACGTAGACCTTACCCCATTCCTTATTGACGGCCAAGTCCTCGACGAGCACAACCATCATAATAGGGAATGTACCATCTTAAGCAAAATAATAATAAGAAACAAACAAAAGATTCCCATAGTCCCATGCCAACAAAAGGGTATGTTAAGAAAGGCCTTGTCACTCATGTACATTCATTGACACAAAAAATCAATCAAAAATCTTGTGACAACATATCAGAACAAAATTTCTAGTCACACATTGTTCTATTCATTTGATTCTTCAGCTTAACTATTAAAAACAAATAATTCAAAAAGTTTGGTAATAATTGTTGTACTTATTATACAAAATTAGTTAAAAACAGAAACATGTGCATCACAAAACACAGACATCTAAATGAACCTTTACTCATAAAAGAAACCATTTTAATAGCTGGATGTGAAAACTCATGGTATGACAAACAAAAAAGTTGTTACAACCTAACTCTCTAAAAATGTTCTCGTACTCGTACTCATAGCCCCTGTCAAATCCTCCAAAAATCCACTATATTTCGAGTCCGAGCAACATAGGTTACAAACCACACCAGTGACGGAACCAGGATATTCACCAAGGGAATTCAAGCCAAGGGGGTTCAATATCTATGATATATGATGTAATTTTTCAACCTAGCTCCGCCCCGTAGACCATACATGATCAAAATTAGGAATGAAACATTAAAAGGGCAGAGATATTAACTTACATGATCAAATTCTCAGTCCAAAGGATACTGTATTGATGAAAATCTTCAGAAGGATCAAACCAAAGTCCATATCTTTCTTCTCTGCCAACATTTGTGCTACCATTCCCATAAATATTAGTCTGAATTCTCCAGTCTTTGCCTCTAATATTTCCCAAAAACTCAAAATCAATTTCATCATGGTTCTTCTCAAACATATCCCCATTAGACATCTGTCATCAACAAACTTTAGTAAAAGTTCAACAAAAAAATCAAGATTTTAGTTTTCATTATTAACACAACTTGAAAATTACCAATTCCCATTAGATTGGTTAAAAAACCATTCAAAGGGAGAAATCTACAAAATTAATTAACAGTTCAAAAATCATCAAGAAGAGTCTGAAAAGAACAGAACTTTCACCTCTTGGAAGAAAAAGCTACTAATTTATTATTATAAACACAATTTCCATTAGATGATTAAAAACACATTCTTTAAAGGTAAAAATGATTTTATAAACTGAGGAAAAAGGTGATATATTTACAAAAAATTCATCAAGAATCCATATGGACAACTGAAACAAAAAAATCAAAACTTTCACTCATGGGAAGCAAAAACTTGTACTAATTAACATAATGAAAAATAAAACTATTGGTTCATTTCATTAACATAACACAGACTGAAAATTAACTATTTAAACATCATTGCAAGGTTAAAAATCCAATCTTTACACAAGAAAATTTTACAAAATAAATTAACATATGAAAAAATCATCAAGAATCCATATGGGAGTGGAAAAAAAAACAGAAAAAATCAAAACTTTCACTCATGACAAGTAAAAAACTTCTAATTTATACAAAAAAAATCAATTACTTAGTTAATAATAACTTACATAAAATGCAACAACAACACCAGCTGTATAATCTGCAGGTAACTTAATAGAAGCACTAAAAAATCCATGAAAATAAAGGTCTTGAGACACAAATCCAGCCCCTGCAAAACACCTCATCCATTAAAAAAACACCAAAAAAACAATAAATAAATTAATTCTCCTTAATAAAACATATTTTTTAACAAACCTGTTCTTTTGTCAAGAGAAATATGAACTGATTTTCCATCTTTAAGGATCATAAGATTATTATCACCAAATAAATGAGAGTAACCTTCATCAAAAGCTAAAATTGGCAGATTTCTTGAAAACCCAGAAACCAAAACAAGAATACAAGACAAAAATATGAAAAAGAACATATAATAGTTCACCATTTTTATTTTCTATTTTTTGGGTATTTTCTTTTTCCTTTACACCTTTTATCAGTTATGAACACCCAAAGATTAATTCTTTTTTGTTGTATTTTTCTATAGAGTTGTAATGCATGAGAAGTGGGGGAAAAAATGAAGTCTCATCAGTCTCCACAGAAGAGAGGAAGAAGAAGAAGAGAAAAATGGACTTATTTTGATTGAGAAAAAAAAAAGACACCAAAAAAAAAAGGGAAGAGAGGCTATATTTTATGGGGTGGTGAGACTTTTAGGTATGAGTTTTTGACTCACAAAATAAAAAATTAGTAATTAAAAAAAGTTTGGATTTTGAGTTTTTGGTTTAAAAAAAGTATTTTTTGTTTGGGAGTATTTTTCTTTTAAATAGAGTTGTAACGAGTGTTTACTATAAATCAATATATACATAATTTCATTTAATTATATGGAGTCATCACTTGTTCATAGAAATTTTAATAGTTTAATAGTTTAGTTGGTTAAAATTTCAATTATCAGATAACTTGTTCGATCTAAATTAGCATTATTTATGTATTAAAAACACATTAGATTAAATAGATGGTGATATGAGGAAAAAAAAAACTTATAATTGGTGATATCAACTTAAAAATGTGTTCTAATATATAAATAGTGATAGTTTGGAATCTTTAAATATAAACTTCTCTTAAAAAAAAGAGCCTTTTATAGTTTTATTAGATTCCTATGAAATTATGGGGGGGGGGGGGGTTTTCTGGCTGTGAAAAATGGATTAATTTTCTTTTGTTGATTCTCTCTTTGTATTTTTTAAAAATTAAGTGGCTACAAGAAAAAGATATTTTTATTTTTTTTTAAAAAAAAATAGAGGCTAGAAATTGGGGAAAAAGGAAAATTGATTCATCCTTTTTTTTGGCTTTTACATTTTACAACTAAGATAAACAACTAATGCAAGGAATTAATTATTCTGGAATTTCTTTTATTTTTTGGGTGTTGTATTTTCAAAAAACACTAGGGTAAAATTTTAAATTTAAAAAGTGTTTTTTTTTAATTTTATAATAGTTGCCAACTGTTTTTTTTTTCTTTTTGAGACAATAAGGAAATTTGTAATAATAAGTCTATAAAATAAAAACTGGTTTAAAAATGGACAACAAGAAAAGCATGAAAGATGTAAAATTAGCACTAAAATGAAATGTATTTTTTTCTCTCCATCCTTGTTTTGATAAATGGCAAGGATAGATTCAAAATTCAAAAAATTTCAATTCCTATAATTATCTTAAATTAATATAAAATAATAAATATTTATTAATATTTGATAAATTTTTATCTGTAAATTAAATAAATCTACTAAATTCACGTGGATCCGTAATTGATACGATATATTCGCCCCGTCAAATAAACCTCCTAAATTAAAAAATGAAAAAGAAGTTTGGTGAAATGAGGAGAAAAAGAAAAGGAAAATTGGGAAAAGGTAAACTTGGATTCTGAATATTAAATTATTACTAGCCTAACTTGGAGAACTTAAAAACAGAAATAAATAACTATTTAATTAAAATCACATGTTTTTGGCTGACTCGTTAGATGTTTGTACCTCTAATTAATAAAATGATGTTAGGAGAATGTCTTTTGGCCTAATTTTAATAATGAGAAAAGAGTGGCATTTGACTAATTAAAGCTTTTCTCATTTGACTAAAAACTACTTAAAATTAGTCATTATCCTTGATTAAGTTCTTCATATACTAAATCTTCTTGTGCCTAGTTCATTTTTGGTAGTTAACTCTCTTAATCACATCCATGTAATGATAATTAAAGCATAGAAAAATGTAATTAATTTACTTTTCAGGTTTACTAACGATAACACATTTCATATAATGTTTACTAACGATAACACATTTCATATAATTTCGTAAATAAAGTTCGAAAAGGAAATGAGAAATAATATACTCTCCCACTCATGTTTGCTACAAATAGTTGGTTATTTTAAAAATTATGGGGAAAAAATTACTCTATTTTATCCATAGTGTTCATTAAAAAAAATTGCATATAAGTTATTCATTTTTGTTATAACTTTGTAAAAAGTTATTATGTATGAATATGGTAGAACATGTGACTCGATTGGTGAAATATAATTTAATTTCATCTTAAAAGCATGATTTTAAGAAAGCTTCTTGCTTGATTGATTTTTCTTGTGCCTAATTCATATTTGATATTATCACACTTAATCACATTTTAGGGATAATAAAGTAGTGGCTCCAATTAAACATAGAAATAATTTGGTTTGGCAACTAAAGTTGGCATCTAAGCTAATATAGATGAGGACATCCTTGTAGAATAAATTATTTAGAAAAATCATGAAAGAGCCAAAAAAAAAAGTTGTTTAAAACATAATTAGACAAGGTAATTCCAATATTATGCTACTACTTGTTACTAAATTGAAGCAGTAAAATTATTTAGGACTATAGTCTATAACCACTTTTTGAACTTTTCTTAATGTAAATTTTTATTACTATTCCCAAAATCCTAACACATGATAATACTTTTACAATTATGATTATTTTCTTAACAGAAAAAATGAATTATGGCATTAAGGGGCTACTTGATTCATATACATAGCTACAATTTTGCAAAAGTTTATATATGACATTTATCAAATTTATTTTCGGGTCTTGAATGTGAAATATCTTATTAAAATTAACATATACATTAAATATTTCACTAGGTTGTCTGTTAAATATGTTTGAGCTAAATTACAATTATCAAAACAAACATTTTGCTAGCTATTGGACCAAAAAGTGCAATTATCCATATGAGTTTTTACCTTTGATATTTGGTACAAATTTAAATTAATTGAAACTTTAAAACGAGTATCTAAGCATTAAATAAGAAACTTAAAATGACTCATTTGTTTTTAATTAGAGATTTTGGATTTAAACTCTAATATAAAATATTTTCTACTTTAATAAAATATACGTGACATGTATCTAAACTAATCAGAATTTCAAAACGAATTATACCAAGCGAAAAAAAAAGGTCACGAGATATCCTACTTCCCTAGCATTAGAACATAACCCAAGGATTACTCTTTAACCTCAATAGAAGTGTTAAAAGTCAAAAAGTAATTAGCCCTAATTACTATTAGCAGCCATTAACAAATATAGAATAAAGATCACAATATTTCAATTTGTCATTCAATTATTGAATCCTTCTTTTCTACCCTTTTTGACCATACTTTTACTCTAATAGCATTTAATTTTTTTTTTTCCACTTTATCCCTCTAAGAAGTCTTTGACAAAAAGTACTAAAATTGCCACAAACGCAAAGGTAACCCCTTTTAAAAAAATAAAAATGCTCACGCAAAGATTAAGAAGTGGGGTCATCATATGATTAATTTTTTAAAAATATTTTATTTTATAATAAGGTTGAATCATTAGCTTTAAAAATAATGATAGATAATGCTTTTTGGACTAGAAAGTGGTTTCTCTTTCTTTTCCTCAACTTATAATTTATTTATCACCATATGTGGTTAATTATTGGCTTTTAATTTAGCAATTTTTTAAGATTTTTTAAATTATTTTTCAATTTCCCATCTCACATTTATATTATGTCCCAATTAAATTCAAATTTATAACTCTTGTAGTTTTATCTTTTTCGATTTCTATTTTGATTATCAATATTATTTTGTTATATTTAAAACTTTTTCAGATTGCTTTATCTTGTCATGTTTAATTTTTTTTTTGACGAAAGTCCATTAAAAACAAATTAAATTTAATTTTATCATTTTAAATTTATAGTATAATTGTTTCCTATATAAAAATTGGACAGTTTTGTTTACAGTGGTAACCATCCCACGCGCCGACCTTTTTCGGTTGATTGTTTACTTTTCAAAAGTACCCCTAATAAGGTTAATAGAATCTCAATTTTAGATATTCGTAAAAGAACTCGATTGAATTCACGTTCACGTAAAACGTCTTCCAACGAAAAACACTTCCTACTAAAAAAATTCATAACTTGGATATGAGTCATTTGATAATGAAAATAACAACTTCATCCACGATATCACATTATTTGCTAGTGTGTGAAACTCAATTTGATTCCACTTTATATTAGTAACTCCTTCCTTTAGTACTCCCTTCGTTCCTATTTATGTGTCATCTTATTAAATATAAATGTTTCTTAATATTTGATTTCGCGAAATGACACTATTCTTCCCATTTAATAAGAGATTTATTAACCTTGAAAGTACATCAATTTGACCAACATAGGAAAATTAAATAATTTATTCATGTTCATTGATCAAATTAATTCATTTTATTTAAAACTTAACTTTAAAAAAATACTAAATAAAAATACAATAGTAAATTTAATTAATTTTTTAGGCGATATTAAATCTATAATAATGACATATAAATAAGAACTAAAGAAGTTATTAGTGCCAAAAATAACATGAGGCTTTATAGACTACAAAAAGAATAACCATTATTCTTTGTACAATTATATAAATTTTAGAATACCTATGACATTAGGTATTTTTGTACCTAATAATTACATCCATTCTACTAATGCAAGTTCATGCACTTTTAGCCACTTCGTGATCAATAATAGTAGTAATATAATTATGTAATCGTTATTTTTTAATTACATGTGTCAAGTTTAAAATAAATAAAGAGTGTATTTTGAGTTATTAATTTTTTAAATAATAGATAAAATTAAAATCGACTAATAAAAATGAATGAATACTTGTGCTCTTACGCGTGGGGTGGCGCTAGTTTAGCAAGTAGAGCAATTAGCGCCGGCAGGGCTAATGACAAGTGGCATACCACTTTATAAATTTTGAGATTTGACATTTACTTAATGCATGTCCATGTCACCACCACTAGCCGTTGCAAAGTGGGTCCCACACTAAATGAAAAAGTCGGAACGCGTATCACCAACTGTTATGTTGAAGTAGTAAGTACTCGTCTATCATATAATGTCAGGTCTTAAACTCGGCTTCCAAGCTTCTAACATGACGATGTTTTGCTAGGGGAGCTCATTAACCTCTAAAATGAGACTCTTTTATATAAATTTGAATTAGTTAGATCTCGAATCGAACACGGAGTAGAAAATGACTCTCTTGACTAGAGAGGAGCGAAAATCATGGGGCCTTTTTTTTTAAGACCGAAGTTAACGGCCTCAATTCTGTTAAAGATGTGAAAGCTTTGATTAAGTTGGACTTTAACTAATCATAGTAACGACCGTTGAGGATAATTTTATCTTACCTTTGCTAAATGGGAAAGATTAGTCCTAACGAGATTTCTGATGTTAAATGTGTATAAATAGATATTAAATTTATATTAAATTAAATAATTAAAAATACATATTCAGTTTAACATAATACACCTAAAATAACACGTAAGATGTCATTGAATGCATGTATCTTCTAAAAGTTGATTTACTCCAATCTCTAAAGTATTTGTTTAGCTCCGAAAATACTCACTAGCTCGAAAACATGTCCTACACCATCAAAAATGAACAATTACCTTGTATCGATATATATAACTTTTGAAACTTGTATTAAACATTGTCATAACATTTGAATTTACTATTTTTGATTAAGAAAAATATTGAAATGTACCAGTTTTGATTATGTCACAACTTCTATTTGTTTTCTTGTTTTTGTAATTATTCAAGAAAATATTGAGATCCCAAATGCATTGTAAATGATGCTAATGTTAATTTCTCTTTTTTGATAGTGCACACGTGAGAGTTTGTATGTCCAATGTCAGAAAATGTTTTATTATATACTTGTATTCTTTTTATAAATTAAAAACTCAAATAGCTAAAAGGAATCCTTAAAAGTAGAAAAAAGCTTTTTATGTATATTGGATATCCCAATGTTGAGGGTATAATTCCATGCATGTCCTAAAAATCTTGTTATGTTTTTCTTTTCATCACACAATTTTTTAATTACAAACAATTTAATTTTAGTAAATATATATATATATATATATATATATGTTTCTAATTAAGAGAAATTGTCTATACGAGCATCAATCAAAAATAATTAATATATATATATATATATATATATATATATATATATATATATATATATTACATATTGGATATCCCAATGTTAAGGGTATAATCCCATGCATGTCCTAACTAAAAATCTTGTTATATTTTTCTTTTCATCACACAATTTTTTAATTACAAACAATTTAATTTTAGTAAATATATATATATATATATATATATATATATGTTTCTAACTAAGAGAAACTGTCTATCGATATCGACGAGCATCAATCAGAAATAATATATATATATATATATATATATATATATATATATATATTATTTCTGATTGATGCTCGTCGATATCGATAGACAGTTTCTCTTAGTTAGAAACATATATGTAGTTATCTAATATCTTTAGTTATTCATGAATAATATCACTAAATGTTGTAGTAATTAGATCGTTAATATTTTTTCATTCTTAATTAAATGTTATGATTTCAAACTTTAGAGTAAAATTACTTGTGATAGATAGTATTTTATTATCTTTATAAAAAACTTTCTGGTATGAATTTGAATTACTGTAATCCTAATATGAACACTAAACAATTCTGTTATAGTTTATTAGAGTAAATTAACATTTAATTTTAAAATTTATTCATTAAAATGTGATGCCTTTCGGTGTACATTTACAACCGTTATAAATAATTATTTTAAAAAAATGTATAAAGAACCGACAACAAAATCTCAAAGAAATGATTATTCACACTAAAAAACAATTTAGTAGTTACAAGTTTGTCTCTTCAAACATCAATTGACCATCCACATTTCCCCCCCTATTATATTATATATTTTCAAATGTTGAAAAAAAAAACACTTTATTTGTGGTTGCATCATAGATCGATGTGTTACTTGAGTAAAAATATTTTTTTAAAATAATTTTTTTATATTTTTACGAAATAAATATAAAATTTATTTATATTTTATCCTATTAATTCGAGACTTTGTATATATGTATATATTACTCTAGGCGTATATGTTATTGCAAGTAATTTCTTGTGTATTCGATGTATAATAAATTTTTAAGATACTTAGAAGTTATCTAAGGATTAATATGTTAATCAAGAATTGTTAGGTTTCAATTCAAAATCCAAGCTAAAAATACTAGGCAATTCTACCCTGTGATCCATTCTTGATAGAATAAGGTATATCAGTCTAATTGTATCGATAAAAATGACTCATATATACTCATAAAATTAATTTAAAATACGATAAACGAATAAAGATTATTATAAATATAAATTCCACCGAAAAGTGCAAAGTTGAGAAAAATGTTATTCTTTTTTTGTTATGGTGGGGGTTCATTGCCTTTGAAATTTCACCCACTACAATATTTCTTCATAGTTTTCACAAAAATATAATCTTTTAGTCATTTTCTAGGACCCATCAACTTATATATATTCCAGACAAATATCAAGTGACAAGACAATTTTTAAACTCATAAAATAAAATATTTTTTTTCCTCCCAAAGGAATTGATGAGTTGGCATAAGACAGCTAGGATTTTTATAAAAATGAAGTTGAAAGATGCTTTAGTATATAGTTGGTGACAGTTAAGTTATTGTTGGACTTACTATAAGGTTCTAGATAAGAAGAAACTTCCACAAATATGCTTGAGAAAGTACTTAAATAAATTCGTTAAGGTGATTGAGTTGATTAAGCAGGTTATATCTTAAGTGTGCATTCTCGCATAGATAGAATCGGAATAGTTCAGTGTACATTCTTCTCGAAAATTATATAATGTATAAAAGTTTAATAGAGTGTGAAAATTTGTACACTCATTATTACTTTTTTAATTACAAGAATTTGAAAAGTAACTATTTTTGAATTTTACTTACGTTATTTCTTTTAATAATCTTTATACATCACGAAATTAAGTTAATATCGAATATAAATTTTTCTTTCTTTGAATTCATCATTGCTTTCCTTTTATCTCCCAATACAAATAAAATGCATCAAACCACAATAGGTTTCTCTTTCTCTCCACACCTTAATAAGATCTAGAAATCATAGCTCTCATTTATTTATTTATTTATTTTTATCATCATTGCAGATTTTTATTTAAATCTGTGAATATAAATTATGAAAGAAAAAGGAAATGAAATAATCACTACATATATATAGTGGATGGCAGCTAAGGCATATTATTTTTGGTTTACCATATAGCTCTCACCATTCATAGCAATCATTCATATCCTCAAATTCTTATTCTTCAAAAATCTCAAACTCAAGTAGATAGAATAATTGTTGTGTGGGGGTGAAGGGTTTCAATTCACGGGCAAATTCAGAATTTTAAATTTTATGATTTTAGGACAATAGTTTAAAGTGTTTAATTTCTCAATTTTAACTCAAGGTACTTATTAACTTGAATGTAAAGAAGCAACATATGTTTGTTTAAAGTATGGCAAGTTCACTATAAGTCAACAATATATATTATAGTTTAAATAATAAGTTTTACACATTTGCAAAAGTCAAAAATATATATTATAGTTTAAATAAAAAGTTTTACACATTTCCAACAAAAATGAGGCCTTACCTTTTGTTGGATTAATTGGGCTAATATTCAATTAGCCCATCCTATTTTTCTTATAAGATTAACAATTAGGGTCCGTTTGGATGGGCTTAATAAAAGCAGCTTTAAAAATATGTTCATTAAAAATATTGAAAATGACATGGAATAGAGAAAAGAAGTTTATAACAAGTGAATAAAAATAGAAATTTATCAATTTCGGAACAACTTTAGATATGTCAAGCCTAAACTTCAAAAACTATGACTAAAGGTTAGCCGTTTTTATTTACACTTTAGTTATATGTGTATAAAGTTCAATCATTTTTGTCAAACTAACTTTTTTGTATCAGAAATAGTTCCAGATGTAATAGAAGTGCAAAAAGTCTTAAAATTGAATCAAAAATTAAATAGCGATATCTAAATAGAACTCGTCAAATTTTTAGTCTCAATTACTAGAGACCTTCAGTCCAGTCCACTAAAGACTTCTAATTCTAGCCCAATAGAGTAGCTGGGCCTCAATCTCATCCATTTTCATTTGTTTATTTTTGGGGAAATTACACATTTCTATCATCACAAAGTAGAATAAGGTTTGTATTTGTGCTACCAGGTACACTTAAATAGGGAGAGAAGCGAGTGATATTGGAAGAGAGATAGTCATGTATTCTAGATGTCTAATACATGTGAATCGTACAAAATACATGTATTTGTATGTATCTAGTGTAATTCATATGATTCTAGAATATCAAATACATAGTAGAGCAGCGAGCGAGATGGGAGAGAGACGACACAAATTTGTCTATTTATCTACTGCGAATTCATTTGAATACAGTTATCTGAAACAAAATATACCTAATTTTGACTTCATGTATCTCGAGATACACGTATCTGAACGAATCAAAATATGCTTATTCTGATCCTGAATCTATTTAGTATTATTTGATTGTTTCTTTCCTTTTCTTTAACATGTATGTGAGAATATCCAAAGAATTATTGAAGGTCAATATAGATAAAGAAATTCCTTTTTTCTTGGCTAAAAAAAAAAGAAAGGAATTCCCTCTACGTAGTGAATTCATGCACACTTATTATTTTAATAATAATATCAGAAACTCATTTACCAAAAATTACAAACATACTTAGTACGAAAACATTATTTATAAAACCATATTAAATTGAAGGTTGGAGAGTCGAGGTTAAGAATATTCTTGTAATGAGTGATTAGTTTAAATTAAATTAAAGGATTAAAGAACGTTGGATAACGATATGTAATAATAAAATAAAGTACAAATGGGGTTGAAAATTAAATAATAGTCATGTGACCTAATTTCCAAATGAAAACTATATAATAATTAAAAGTTGCATTGAACTCTAGAAAATAGACTTAAAACAGCCAAAATTATAATAATATATGTCTATATAATATATGTGCAAAACTATATCATCAAATCTATAGTACTATTATCGTTGTTTTTTATTTATAATATTATTATCGTTATTTTAAGTTTTCCTCTATCAATATTTTTATTTGTATTATTACTTTCTCCGTTTAAAAAAGAATAATCTCTTTTTATTTAATTTGTTTAAAAAATAATGATCTCTTTTTTTTTTTGGTAACAACTTTCCACGTGCATGTTTAAGACCACAAAATCAAAAGAAAGTTTTGTATATTTTGCATAACTTTAATTTATAATCATAAGATTCAAAAATCTTTTTATTTTCTTAAACTTCGTGCCAAGTCAAATGATGTTTCTTTTTTTAAAAGGACGCAGTTTACTTTTCTTTTCATAGTTTTTTTCATCATTTCACGCTTCAATTTCTCTATCTATTTGAAAATCAATTTTTTTTTAATTGAGGTTAATCTTTCAAAAAAAAAATAACTTTTCTATTCTATAAAAGTAGAACAAAGTTCATGCATATTCACTTTTTTTTAAAGCTCACTTACAAAATTTTACTCAATATATTTTTATTTCATCCCGTTAAATATCTAACAACGGAGACCAAAAATAATCTGTTTTGTCAAACTCAAAAACCAAAATTGTTTTTGTTATCATCTCGAATGGATACATGAGCACGTGAAAATAGAGAAAGTTCTAAGAGGAAGTGTTTTTATGTCTTTTGAGTCTTTTAATTATATCAATATAGATTGTGATATAGTGATAAAATTACTTCACTCTTAATAATATGTATCAGATTCATTTTGTTAAAAATATCATTTTCAAACGATTAATCATCTCGTACACTATATAAATTTAATTAAAATTTTAATATGAATTCCAATCCACACACAATAAATAAAAAATCAAAATAAAAATCTTTAATTATCAAGTACTATATAACATATGGAGTTGTCGGCAATTATTGTTTCTAAGTTCTAACCGTAAAATAATAACATATAGTTTGGATTTTGAATTGTATTATTGTCACCTTTTATTCAACAACTTTTAAGGGGTAAAATAGTCATTTTATTTGTCTTTAGATGGCAAAGTGGTCATTTGGATATTTTCTACAAATCATTTTTCTTTTTTTTTTTGGTTTTTATTTCAAGGTTGGGAAGTGAATAATTGCTCCCCGTCCCAAGTTAGATATGATTTATCTCTACATATTATATTTATTAAAATAATATTTATAATATAATATAACACAATATAATATAATATTAAAATAATATTTATAATATCATATAACACAATACAATATAATATAATATAATATAATATAATATGTATAGCGTATAGTAATTTGTTAACACCTATAGAAATAAAATAATAGTAGCTCTACTAGTTAACTGCATATAAATTGTCCAAATTTTCAATCTTTTGGTTATTCACTTGCTAACTCTAGCTTAATTATAAATTTATAGGCACGTGGCTTATTATACCCTTCATTTTTCTAATTATAATTTCATTTTATGATAAATACATTATTTTTATATTTATTATTTATCCATTCCTCGAATTATGATAGATAAATATTTTTTATTCGTTTATTCAAGAGAGATAAAATAATTGAATGGAATCTCCTACCTAATACTTAAATTTTTGGATTGGACCCTCATGTTTTGTCTACAAAAATTGATATCAACTTATCTTTTTGGCTATATAATATATACGAATTTGTAGCATTAAATAATATATTGTTCGATATTTTTATAATAGCATTTTCTATAATAATATTTCATTATAATAACTCTTTCTTCTTGAAATATATGTTATATTATATAATATTTTTCATAATTATATCTTTTATAACAATTTCTTTTTAATCATTTTTAAAAAATATTTTGTTACAATAGCCCCAAAAAACAAAAAAACAAATAAAAGATGCTGTTGTGGAAAGGTTTAACTATATATGATTAGCATTATGGACAAAAGGAACAATAAAGCTTAATGAATGGAGTTGCATATTTAGATTAAGATAATTAATTATTAAGTACCTTTTTTTTATTATAGAAATTTGAAATTTCTAGAAGGATTTGACCAATTATTTATATATATTTTTATTTTGTTTTTCCAAGATATAGTTTTATTCACTTTAGTTTGATTCCACATCTTTTAGATTTTCTTATTCAAGTACTTTTTAAAAATTAATATAATCCAAATATTACTTACTTCTACCACTTGCATTATGGAAGTGGTGGAGCCAATATTAAAGGCAATCATTATTTCAAATTTTAAAAAGAAATAAAAATAAAAAAGAATTATGGCAATTAAATGATATAATTTTTTATTAGTTTAATATGTAGCGAAATGTTAAAATAATTTAATATATAGCGAAATGTCAAAATAGTTTAATATGTAGCCAAATATCAAAATAGTAAACGAGATTGAGACTAGGGAGTAATATACATGGCACAAAATAGGAGAGTAAAATGTCTATTAATTTTCGAAATATTTGATTTTTAAAATAAAATCGAAAAAGTAAAATAACTTTAACCCTAAAATGTGATAGAAGAAGAATTTCAGTATCTCATTTTCTTTTCAAATGATAGGAATTGGTAGTACCTAGCTATATATTAGCTCAATAATTTCTAAAATTGAGCTACTATAAACTTAAAACTTTATATTATAAAAAATAATAATATAAACTTTTAAACCTAGGAATGGAGATGAGCACATTTTGTTGAATGGAATCTGCCAAAAAATTGTTCACACAACTTTATAGAGACTGTCTGTGGTCCATGCCCTTTTGTCTAATTGCAATGTGGCTTGTTGCCATCAAATGTGGTATGTTGCTATATGGGTTATATATAAATAATGAATGTAACATCACATCTATGATTTCAACATTTATGATTAATTGGATGTAGGGTGGGGTTAGGGGGTAGAGTTATCTCAACGGAGTTAAATTTCACAAGTAGAATATGAAAAAAAATTGAGTATATACGGACTTTATTACTGATAGAGAGAGTTATTTGAAAAATGCTTTATTCAGATATAACAAATTCAAGTATAGTTAAAGGGAAAAAAAACAATAAAACAAGTATATAACAACTAAAATAATTAGTGAAGTTTGTAATTGGATTTCTAAGTTTAGGTGTTATCATGGCTTGATGAATTTTGAGTCTTTGATAATTGCAAACATGAATAACTAAGTACTTCTTGTGACAAGCAAGTGCTTAGGCACAAAATTATTTTTTTGACATTTAGTCAAATACTTACTAAGTATGGATGGTATAATTGAAAATCATATTTAGTAAGTCTTGACATACCTCAAAGTTATTATTTTTTGATTTACAATTTACATTATTAGAAGATCTAACTAATCAATTTTTGTTTATTATACATTGTCATTTATATTAATAATGTGGGGCTGGGGTGGAATTGGGGTTGCAACAACAACAGTAAATCCCAACAATATATAGAGTAAAATTTCAGGTTTTACGATTAATAGAGAAATTGTTTTTGAAGAATTCTTGACTCAAATGTAATAAATTCAAATAAAGGAAAACGTAAACGACAAAGAAAGCAAAGTAAGTAAAATAATTATTGAAATTTGTAGTTAAATTTTTAAATTTAAGTATTATCATAATTTATAAATTTTAAATCGTGACAACTTCAAACAATTGTGAACTATCCACTTGTTTGTTGCGACAAATACTTAGCTACAAAATCATTTTTTTATACATTTAGTCAATTACTTACTTTGTAAGTTTGATATAATCAAAATTCATAACGCACCTCCAAGCTATTAAGCCCTAAACTCGACTTCTTATGTTCTTTCAATCATTTTGATAATCTACATTATTAATTATATCTAATTAAATCAGTACAGATTTACTATACTCTATTTAATTAGGTGTTCCTAATAAACCTTAAAGTAGGGAGGAGGCTGAAAATTTTTAATGTAAATTTACTCTCATATATACTATAATTAATGAAGTAAAATCATCTCATCTAAAAAAATTATATAGATAATCTCAATTCTCTAGTCTCTAGCCAGCTCATATCGGCTCGATACAGAAGTATAAAATTATTTTAAAATGATACTTAGAAATTGAATCTATACATATTTCACTCAAAAAAAAGTTAGATATTTTATTAATTGAAATGTATATTATAAAAATTGAATTTTTTTTTATAATTTTTGGAAAAAAAATAAAATGAAAGATAGAAGAGGACAAGAGGTGGGGGGAATGGGGATGTTATGGGTTTCCATTCAACAAGTTAAATGAAAAAGTTGAACAGAATCTTATGCTCTTTTAACTTGATTGATGTAAAATGGATTCTGTTTTCTTCTCTCTTTTTTTGTGGGGGACCTTTTAAGTACTAATAATGTACACTTAAATCAGGTTCATTTTAGTTGGTGCTATAAAAATATATATTTTATAAGATAATTTTTTATAATGAGTATTATTTAGTCATCTACGATTATTTAAGTGATTAAATAAGTTATTTCATATAAAAACTTACGACTAAAGATATGAGTTTCTTTTATTGCAAACCAATGAGAAATAAAGTCTATTTTTATCCTTGAATTGATTCAGTGTAAAAAAATATGATAAAAAATAGATTTTCGCTAAAATAATAGAAAGTTTTTTAGTTTTTTTAGTCATTGAATATTTTCACTGAAAAAAATTAGTGATTGGATAAAAATAAGTTAATGAAATATTCTAACACATAAGATATCCTTTTCCATGAATATTTTTCACCTTTTTCTCAATATTATTTGAATTATTTTTAATGGCGATAATAACGTTATTAGCTTAACTGTCACTAAATAAATATTTATAGCAATAATTAACACTAAAATTTTTAGTGATATTAAATCTAAGAAAACTTAATTAATATTTTATTAATGTGTGCATTTATCTCTATTAAAAATTATTTTTATTATAATATTTTCACAATTTCAACTCTAATATATCACTCGTAAAAATCCAAAAACATTCATTTTCAAATAATTTTTCTTTATCAAATTTCACGATTTTTATATCCGAACGAACACAAACTTATTTTTCCTACCAACACTATTTTCCCCACCCACCCACCCAACCCCACACCTCTTTCCTCTGTCTTTATTGTTAAATGCCTTTTTCAGCTATGATTATGAAGAACAAAAATAGTGTATAGTACTAACTAATATACTATGTATTATATCTCATTTCTTTTCTGACTTTCTCTGACATCCCACCATTTTTTTTTCTCATTCTCTCTCTATATCTAATGATCTTATCTCCTCTTCTTCTTTTTTTCTTCTTTCTGTTATCTTTTGTAATTCTGCCTCACCATATTTAGTAAAAAACTAAAAACACACACACAAAGGAGGAGAAGAACAACAAGTCTTGTCATATCATTGAAAAATTCATCAATAAAATTAAAAAAGAGAAAAAAGGTATGTTTTTTCTTCAAGATTTGATATTTCACTTTTATTTTCTTGATTCCCCCCCCCCCCCCTAGATGTGTATATACTTGTTTTGAGTTTAATATTAATTTGTTTGTAAAATTTGGAAATTTTTTGTGCTTAATTTTTGTGGATATGTAGTTGTATATGGTTCTTGTTTATATGGTTTTAATCAATTTGGGATCTTATATATGTTGTTATATGACTAGTTGGTTAGACTTTATGGTCAATCGAAAATAGTCTCTCTCTAATTTGTTAAAAGTAGAGATAAGGTTTGCGTACGTTACTCTCGTATGCTCTTTTTGTGTTTGTGGCAATTCTGCTTTTTTAGAAATATTCACCAAAGGAGAAAAATGAAGTATTGTTTTTGCCTTCTTTAAATTCTTCATTTTTGTACTGAATTTTGAACTTTGATAAGATCCCACTAGAAGGAAAGCAAAATTGGTTGGATTGAAGAAGACAGTTGAGCCAGTAAAATTCCTAACCTTTTTTGAAAACTTTTAGTCACAAATAGAAGTTTTTAGATTCTTTGTAATATTGCGATTAGATTAGTTGATTTGTTGCACTTGAGCTGAGAGTCTTTCAAAAATAACCTCTGTGTTCATTTTGGGATGAGGTACATTTCTCTCAAACGGGGGTTTGATCGGATCGGTGTTAGCCACCGACCTACCGTTATGCATCTAGCTTCTTGAGTAACACAAAACAAGTGGACGCAGTTTAGCTGGAATTTTGACCGAAATACTTTTTAGCGTAGTTGGATCGTTTTAAAAGGTTCAAGATGCATTATTGTATGGTCAAATTAGTGTATCATGCCGTGGAAGGAAGTGTCGATTATTTATACAAATAGGTCTTCTGTTGTCGAATGTAATAAAAACATGGTAATTATCTCCTGTTAGTTGTTCGTTCGTTGTCTTGGTTTGTGAAATCATTTCTGGGAAAAGTAGAACTAATGAGATTTGCTTACTAATGAACTCACAGTTGGTTGGAGTTCAAGAATATTTGGAACAAAAAAAATGATTATCAAAGTGAATTTCACGCTATTACTATATTAAGCTTACGACAAAGCATAGGTAACTTGCAGGCCTTCTGTAAGTTATGTTAACATCATAACCTTGACACTGAACGCTGAAAAGAAGACTGTTTTTTCTTTTTCTTCTTCTGATATGTAGGGAACTTGTCCGCTTCTATTTCGAGCATTAATCTTGAAGATTTGAGTAGAATGTAATAATCTAAAAACATGTAGTCTTTAAGCTTTGTTTGAGTTATCGTAAATTGTAGTCTAGGACATATAAACATTTTGTTGCTAGTTCAGACTTCAGAGAGGTGATGATTAAAGAAAAAGACAAGAATGAACAAGTTTTCTGGCTTTCTGAGATGGTCGTCGAAACACCTTTCTAGCATTCTAGGTACTAGTCTGAAGAGAAATACATGATTTGCTTGTCCGAGCTCGGAACTTGATTACATTATAATTTACTTATACTCTGTCTTTGGTTTTGGTTTGCTTAAGTACCTCGCAAATACTCTCGTGTTCTTCTTATACTCCTTTGACTTCTTTGTGTGTTTTCTTTTTCGTCATATGTTGAACTCAATTGGTAAATTCTGGCTTCCCCATGAGTTTTGCTAACCAACACATGGCAGAGGAGGTTATTTTGTCATTCACAAAATGATTTACTTCCCTGTATACCTGTAGGTTAGTCAAGGACTGGAAGTCATCACCGCTCAGTTATTTTTCGACTTGTTGTTATCTAAGTATCAAATTTGCACTGCGTTTTTTCGGGAGCAGCATGAAGCCACCGAATTTCAATCTTGAATCGGAAGACGAGTCCGAAGTCAGCAGCAGCCAAGTTGCCTCCAACACTTCTGCCCAAGAAATTTCTCCTGATCCTTACAAGGATAACACGACCAATTCGTCCTGTCTGACAAACTCTCTCAATCTTCAGCAGGAGTCGAAAGCCGTTACACTTGACTTGACTCTTGGCTTCAACAGCGGTGCTGATACCGAGTCGAAGGGCAATCCCGAGGCTGGCAGTGAAGTAGTGCCTCATCCTCCAGCTGCACAAGTATCGAGGATATTCTCGTGCAACTTTTGTAGGCGCAAGTTTTATAGTTCACAAGCTTTGGGAGGACATCAAAATGCACATAAGAGGGAGAGAACTCTAGCAAAGAGGGCGATGCGGATGGGAATGCTATCAGAGAGGTACGCTAGCTTGGCATCGCTCCCCCTTCACGGATCCCCATATCGATCACTTGGCATCGAAGCTCATGCCTCCGTACATCAACGTGCCTCTCAACAACAAGAAAGGCATATGCATGCTATTAGAGGCGGGGCAAGATTCGAACAGAGCTATTTCGGGGTGCCAGTATACATGGAGGATGATGACATGGAGATGTTTTGGCCCGGGAGCTTCCGTCAAGTTGACGGAGTCGGTAGCAACGTCGTGCTTAATTCAGGTCAGAGGTCCAACATAAATTTTGTACCAATGGCTCCACCACCTAATACACAACCATCATTGCCTGACCTGAATTTGAAATTGTGACACTCTTGCCATTCACATTTCTATATCTATTTCGACATCCCTCCTTTTCCGGAAAAAACAAACGCGTTGTTACGTTGTAACTGTGTTACATTCGCGTTGTGTTGTACAGGGAGATTGATTGAATGTCTTACATTGAATTGAGATTTCGAGTTTTATCGCGTTAGACTCTTTTTATTCCTGAAATGTGCTTTAAAATTCATAGTAACTTTGTTTATATAACTTGTACAACATCATAAAGAAATTTTTCACATTTTTGGGATACTATTGATACCCTTATATCCTCTTAATTTCTTGTTAGTTCAATCAGATAAAAGGTGGTTCATGCCACTTTGTTAATAGGAAAATTATACCATAAGGTTATAATTATTTTTTATGTATATAACATGAATGTTTATTAATGTAAGGTGGTTCATGCCACCCTTTAATCAAATTTTGCCATTCATATGCTTAAAACAATCTCTTTTCCTCTTTAGTGATGCAACAATATCGATCGTATATTCTCTGTTTGCAAACAAACAATTTATTCTGAGAAATTACGTAATACATATAGTTTTAAATATGACAAATTACACAACCAATAATCAATAATTTCAATACTCTTAAAGGTGATGATCATCAAGATGAACTCCTTGTGGAGATTGAACAATTTGCATTTCATCATCTTGATCATCATCATTATTATTATCATTATCATTATGTTTTCGTTTTTGATTCTTAAACATCATGACAAATATTACGCCTTTTTTGTCAACGTTGCATCGAGAATTAATTGTAGTAGGATCGAAAATTTAATCATTTTTTCGGTAGATTTCCAAACGCCAATAAGACGATCTAGCTCTTTCCTTCTGAAAAGTGAAAAATTTGTGATGGAGTAAACATTCTGATTCCATAAATATCATCGACTTTCATAATAATATGCTTCCATTATAACAAAATTGAAATTTAATTACAACAATAAGAAGAAGATTAAGGAATATATATATAATGAAAAGTAAAAACTTTCCCATTCTTAATTGGTTAGGATTAATTATTGCAAGTCCGATTTAGTATTGGATTTAACTTATAACAATGCGACTTTAATTTAAGGGAGAATATCGAAATTTTGTGGGAGATTTATGTTAGGATTCTACAAAATAAATTTGATTCTCGTTAGAATTCTTGGAGACTATATTCTTTGAAGACTCATCTCGAATATTCTGCCAAATTCGTGAATTATTCGTAAAGATCAAATTCAAATATCTTGGTTCGAGAAATACAATACTAACGATCTCAAATCATTGATAAATTTTATGAGAGAAGAATCAATGCAATAAAATCATATCCGCACTATTTATTAATAAGATATTCTTGATAATTACAATTTATTTTCTGTCACGATAATATAAGTTTCCTTATTTAATAATTTATGATTATGTACCATATATATATGATACCAAAAATAATATAAGTTCCCTTAATTTAATAATTTTGAGCCGATGGTCTATCTCTATAAAAAACAGCCTCTTTACCTCAACTCTAAGATAGAGATAAGGTCTGCATACACTCTACTAGTCGTGATGAAAATATCCAATCGATCAAAACTACGAAAGAAAGGTCATAGTCATACACTTGACATAATCAACTAAAGGAGAAACAAAAGAGTCTATTTACATAGCCATTTTAAATACAAGACATGAATACAAGAAAAAAAATATGTAGTGAAAAAAAAATACAAATCCAAACTACCCATACAAAAACCAAGTAATTCTTTATAACACACGAAACAACACTAAAGAAAAATATTTACAACAGAATTTAACTATTTGACTAATAACCACATCATCTCATGATTTTTTGTCCTTTTTAAATAGTCATTATCGTAGAGTTTTAGTGAAGATCCATATTAACAACTATATTTTTTAGTTATGTAGATTGAAAAGTGATTATTTGTGAATTTTACACGAGAACACTAACACCAACCGAAATTCCAAAAAGGAGGATCAAAAGCCCAATGAAATTAACTATAAGTCCTTCTTGGTTCCTTGTAAGGCCCAAAAATATGAATTTTTGCACCAAGCCTGTCTCTGTAGCTACTATTGCCATGAAAAATATGGTGATCCCAATTAGGGCATGCCATGGTGCAACCCTTGATCTTGTCGATGATCGCGCCCCGGGGTATAAGAAGGTCAAAAAGGACATTATCCACTAACAAAAACAACAACAAAAAAATCGTCATGATATCTGAATTTTAAGATTCAAATGAGTCTTTCTTTCTGATTGTATTTTTTAATTTTTACGTCTTGTAATATTATGACTTCTAGTAGTTTGTCAAAATTAAAAGAATCGAAATTCGAACTGTGCCAGATAAAATGTGACATACTAATTTTTACCTGCAAACCAAAGAGAATGATGGTGGAAAGACCAATCCAAGAGTGAAATGTATACATATGAGGAATTCCAGATTCATTATGAAATTTGAAAACTGCAATTACTCCAATAATTCCACTCAAAAGAGCTATCAAATGAAGAATCATGTGAAATAATTTATGATTTTTCCTTGATGTTGGAGTTGTTGTGTATGCCATAATTGCTGTCCAAAATATCCAAATTTAGATTGTTAATATAATAAGAGAAACAAACAAACCAACAAACAAATAAATAAAAAGGGCTTAACCCTACTTAATATTACTTAGGACGATAACATATTCAACGTGATCTCATCAGTATAGTGCATTTATATACGGGCTTTACCAAGATAATAAAATTTTTGATTAACTCTTTGCTCAAGAAAATATTTTCAAAATCAAATTTAAAAAATACATAAAGTGAAGAAGCAATAATGAAATATGGAAAAAAAAAAAGGGAAGTGTGTAAAGCAAAGATAATTGAATAACCAAATATATTACTAGAATTAAAAAATAATTTTGTTTAAAAAAAGAATATTTGGTAATGTTAGAAAAAAATTTATCCTACCTTCTCCAGCCATTAAGACATATCCAATAACCATAAGCATTGGATGAATCTGCAAGTACCAAAATACCCAATAATTAGGACAAGAGAAATATAAAACAAATAAAATATAGAAAGAAAAAAAAATAACACCCAAAAATTCCCACAAACTACCTCCGATTTTGAAAAGAAATAAAATTATTAGGGGGAATTTTTCAAATAGCCTAGTTAAAAAAAGAGCTAATATCCTAGTCAAAGAATATTTTTCGAAAATAGAGTCGAAAGGTGGTTAGTTGATACAATAATTTCTACAACAATTAGTTACAAGTTACAACAAAAAATAACCATCGCCTTGAAATTTTAAATTCTTACAAATAAAGCTCTAGGACATGAATAATTGTCCTTTTCATTTCTAAAATTTGAAATCATAAATTAAATTTTAAGACTGAAGATGTGATTTAAAAGTGATCGGTAAATACTATATCGATGAGAAACTTACATTGAAAATCTTGGCCTTGTTGGATGAAGTGAAAGCAAGGCCTTCTCTAAAGTGCAAAAGCCAAACTAATACAAGTATTGTTATAGCTATAAACAACAAGTGTCCAAATATTGTGATTGCCATTGGAGATTTCACTTTGTAGCTTGAACTACTAATCTTATTTGACATTTTCAAAAGATTCTTTTTTTAAAAAATAATTCTTTCAATTATTTTATTTCAACACAAAAAGGATACAAGAACAAGAAAAAGAAAGAAAAAAGAAGAAGTGTAAATTTGGATAGTTTTGAAAAGGGATAAATGATAAATATAGGCAAATAAAGAAGAGTTCCAAAGTGGTTGCTTGCTTATTGCCAAGTTTAATATATAATACTAATAAGATATTTTGAGTTTGGAATCAAAATAACTACTTTTTCCCTCCATACTCTATAAAGGATAACTCAATTTATTTTTCTAGTCAAAAGAGATAATTTGTTAGTAAAGTAGTGAGATATATTGTGATTTTAACAGTCGTTAACAACATAGACAATATGACTTCATTGCATAATCAATGAGATATGTTTTTTAATGTTTTTTTTTGTTTTTTTTTATCTCTAGTTAGACGATATCTCTCATGCATATGAAATGAATTGGAGGGAACAAAACATTTAATTTAATCTTTATATATACACTTAACACATTAATAGAGTTAAATGCCTATAGTTAATGTAAGACAATGACCTTAAATATATTTAGGTATAACCTATTAATCCACACTTAAGTTTGGTAAAACTTGAGTGAAATTTTGGTTAAAGACTTGAATACTATAATACGTGTCTTTTAGATTAACTATTATTTTTCATATATGTAATTATGATGTTCAAATTAATTTGGGCTCTTTAGACTAATTTTATGAGATATTTATTATTTTTCATGGAGTAATTTTGTTTTTCAGGACTTATCCATATGAAAGAAATTATTTAATATTTTTTTTCCTAAGATAATATTTAAATCTGAAACCTCATTCCTAGATTTGTCATAGACTTGTGGTTGATAAATAAAGAGGAATTTAATATGCTTACGTTACGTAGAGAATTTGTAGTTTATAACAATGTCTAGATCTGTCATTATGTTTTATGTTGAATATATTTTAGAACTTGTTAAACATAAAAAGATGCTTTTGTGAAGTTTATTATTTAAATAATATCAATTGATTCTACTGTATTTTGATTAGGGTTTTTGTTTAAGAAAGCTTAGCTTGTTAACCTTCTATCGACTCTCATCTTACTTAACATGGCTCTAATCAGTTGAATACTGATCAAAATTGTTTGCAATTTTGAGACTTTTTCAATGAAGGGAGTAAAGTAAAGAAGAGATAAAGACAATCCGTGTATAAAACATTCCTTATTCATACCTGATTTGAGAAAAGATCGCACCTCATGAATAGATGTGATGTAACATGAAGACAATTTTATCGTTACTCACAACTCTCCGTAAAAAAGAAGAAGATAAGTTTATCAATATTAGTTAAATGCAACAATATCAGATTAGATATAATAATTGTTATTATTTTAAAAAGGACTTAATAAGGGTCAAATTTTCAAAGATGGGACCAAATTATGGACCCCTTGTTGGATTTTTGATTGTTACATGTTAACCCCTTTTTATGCATCATAATAAGGTCCTAATCAAAGAAGTATGTACTAAATAAAACTTGACCAATATAATGTGAAATAATATTATTCACACAAATTTTGATGACTCGTCCGATACTTTTTGTCGTAAATTTTTTTTATTACATAATTTAAATTTAAAATATCTGATTAAATATAATGAAGTTGATTAAAAGAAAAAGAAAAAAAGAAAATGATTATCGAGATTAATATAGTTACAACGTGGAACTCTTTAACTCAATATTTGTGGTTTTGGTTAACTAGATAATTAACTTTTAGTAAATACTATATAATATAATACTCCACTTGTTATGTTTTCATTTCAAGGCCACTTGGACTTCCTTTTTCTCTAACTTAGATAGTCATGTAAATGTATGACAAGTGACAATTATTAAATTTTTTAATAAAATAATCATATAGTTTTGGCTTTATTTACCAAAAAATAGACATTGAACTAAGGTGAGCACACATTAATAAATGGTGACTACTTGTCATTTTTTGATTCACTTTTCTTCTTCAATGTCTTGGATGCCTTACTTGAGTGATTAATGGGTTACTGTGGAAAAATTCAAGAGAAAATGACAAAAATATTTTCCTTATATTTGGGGTACGTAGATTTAAAATAATCCATTAAATATACTTAGAGTAATTAGTTGTGAATTGTGATGTAAACTTTTATAAGACAATTTTGCCACGGGTGCAATGAATTTAGGGGTCATTGGATATCGATAAGAATAATGTAAAATATAATATATTAGTAATGTTTATACTAGGTACGTTGAGACTTTTTTATATAGTGTTTTGTTTGATGTATTAAAATATCACGTATTGCATAATTTTTTAAAAAGTATTTATTTATAAAAATATCCTTCATGGAAAGGACGAGGACAACCATGGTTACCTCACAAAAAAGTCGTTCATATTGTTACAAAACAACTCTATACTTCATCTTAGGTTAATAGTCAACTAATAGTTATTATCTTAGAAAATTATATTCTTTGTAGAAAAAAATTAGAATCAAGAAAAAGAATGACTTTATGAGATACTACCTATTAATCAAGTGATCATATGATTCAGTATAGTACCACAAATTGAATATGAGAAAGATAAAATATACGTAAATCTTATTCATACCTTGTGAGAGACTACTAATTCCGAAAGACGCTTGGTTATGAAGAATTACATAGGAAAAAAACTAAAATAAAAATGAACACTTCATTAAAAATAAAAACAAACATCAATTACAATTTACACAATTCAAAAGCAAAACATAACCCCCCCCTAAAACAAACTATACAAAGAACATCACCCCATCACTCCTCTAGAATATAAAAATTGCTTATTTATTGATCGATAATATGAAATTTAATTATGTTTCACAAATAATTATCATGCATAACGTCTAAGAGAAACAGAAATATCAATAGTAACACCAAAAAGTAGGATGAAAATTGCAAGGAAATTGATCAAAATTGCTTCTCCAGAAAATAATGGAAGTTGCATAAATGTTGATTTTTGCATTAATCCAGTCAATGCAGTAACAATTATCATGTAGAATATTGCTCTACCACCACATATGTGCAATGGTAAATTTACTGCTCTTGTTTCTCTTCTTGTGTATGGTAACATGTACATACATAGTCCAATCACCCACTGGAAAAATAAATAATCATAATCAGATGAAAGTTAAAATTATTACACAATGGGGGCCAGGGTTACAAGTATATCCAGTGTAATTCTACAGCAAAGTACATATAGACCGTATCTTTACATTATGGAGGTAAAGAAATTATATTGTTTTCACTAGATCCTCGGCTTAAGTTATAAGACATTTCAAAGAAGTTTGAAAGAGTCATTAATATTTCAGTATAACGAACATATTTTTGTGGAATCGATATTTCATGTTATGTTATATTATATGTTCTATGTAACAACATTTCACTATACCAGTAAAATATGAGAACAAGAGATGTTGTTATATATACAGAGGTTTGATTGTATAATCAATACGTGTACATTATATACTGAGTATACATTGTCGACGACTACAAATACGGCTAGGCTGATGTAATTTGTTTAACCGTCAAGGTGAGATCATATGTTTTAATGTATAGATGGTGATAATTCTGATAAAAAAGAAAAAACAATTGATAGTTGGGATGGAAAATTATAGTTCAAATACATTTTTTACTATTATATGTATGACGTAAAATGAGGGTAAAATAGTGAAAATTCCTCTTAACTATTTATTTTTTAATAAAAAGTTTAAAAGAGAAATACGATAAATTATCTTAGAGAGAGGGAGTAAGTACCTGTAAAATGTAGAGGGAAAAGGTGCCAATGCCTATCCATGAATGAAAGCTATACAAGTTTCTCAAACCACTTCTATCATGGTACTTAAATGCAGCATGTAATCCAACAATTCCCAAAATAATTGCACATAAATGAAGTAAAAAATGTGCAATTTTTTGTACTTTCTTCTCTGCTCTCACTGTCATATATACCATAAGTGCTGTACATACAAAAATAAAATAAAAATTAACATTCAAAATGAAGTAATTAAAAAAAAAAATAGAAGTTATTCATGTACTATATTGTAACATACTCCAATTATTTGATTAATCGAGTATGAGTTTAAGAAAGATAATAAAGAATTCTGATATTTGTGGTTCTGGATATGATCATTTGTACAACGATTTTTTAAAATTTGTGAGTTGTGACATTAAACATGTTATAATATTTGTGTAATTATAAGACTAAACTTGTCATTACGTGTAAAATGAGAAGCATAAAATTAGTTATTTTTAAATTTAGAAATAGTTACTATTAAATTTGGAAACGCTCTTCTAATTTTACATTCGAGGGAAGATCTTATTATAGAAATATATAAACTCATACCTTTGAAAGTTCCAATTTTTTTTCCCTTAAAACTTCGTACCTATTAAAACTTTGTTACATAAATTGAGTCAAAAGGATTAATGATTGCAACATAATTATTCATACACTATTTTCTACAACTTACCTATTTTGAAATGAGTTTTACTTGCATATTTACCGTTATTAACTAAATTATTTTACATTATCAGATTAAGATGACTTATAACATCGTACAAACTTAATATATATGATATAAATTATAGTAAATTTTTTATAACATACTATGAATATCGATAGTGCATACCTTGACCAGACAAGAAAACCAACCCCAAGAACATCAAGAGTGGGTGGACCTGCAGAAAGTTACAATAACATTTAATAATACATTTAATTAAAAATTAAATTTCAATTTATTAAAATCAAGGTACATATATATACACTATAGTATATACTTACATTTCAAAAGAAAAATTTAAAAGGGGAAATGGGAAGGGGACTTGAACTCTTACCATCAATAAGGTAAACATTCAGATAATTAACCAATAAAACTGTTAAATTTTATTTTAGCATATACTTACATTAAAAATTTTATTAGGATCGTATGAATCGAGATCAACTCCTCCACGATAATGCAACAACCAAACAAGCATAAGAATCGCAGCTATAAAGCCAAAAATGTAAGCAAAAATTGTTATCCTTGAAGCTGGTCGATAGTATTGGTGCGTTACAATGGTATCCATGGCTTTTAATTAATTAGAGGAAAAAAGAATTATCAACAAATGTAATTGTGGATGAAGAAAAAAGAATGAGAAAAATTTAGTTAAATTTTTGTTGTATATTTTGTTTTTAGTTTGATATTTTTAGCATATGATTTAATCACTATATATATATATATAGAAAGTTTGCATATGAATATACTTTGTTAAAGGATTTTAATTTGCTTCTTATGAAAGTTTGGTATTTATTTCTTTTTATCTTTGTGCATTGGCAAGGCATAAGAGAAAAAACAAAGCCATCATTTGTAGGCCTATTTCTTTTTCTTTTTTTTTTTTGTAATAAACAACTTTTAATATTTTAGGACCCAATTAAAAAATAAATTATTTTTATTTTTTCTCTTTTTTTGTTTTCATTTTCTTTTGTTAAAATTTATTAATTTCTCATTTCTTTTATTCTCCTCTTATGTTAATCTTTTGAAATATTCATCTTCAAAATGTTTTATGATCAATAGCGTATACATGATCTTTTTATATCGTATATAAAAATTGATTTTGTTACTCAGATCTATTTATCTATTCAAAATATTTCCTTGAATTGCTATTTTGTGACATCACTTGAGATAAGGTACATAAATTTATCACAATATATAATATTTATTTGTTTTTTTTGAAATTGATTGAGTCAAGGTAAATCCACCATAGTTTGTGAAGAATCTTGTTTAAACATTTGTAATTAAAATTCTCTTTAATTAATGAATTAGAAAGTTGAACTGACAAGCAAACTAAAAAGTTTAAGGACGAGAGAACTATAGGGAATAAAAGTTAATTAATGTAAAAGAAGAATATATAAGACAAAAGTATATGTCAAATATTACTTACATATATAGATGAGATTCCAATCGTTACGAAGACAACTCTATATATGTCGTTTGAATTTAAAACTTTTAATTAATAATGAAAGAGATTTTTACTATTTTATCACAATCAAAATTTTTTTGAAGTATTTATTGCAACGATTAATATCACTTAAATGCCCCATATGTATATTACAATAGAAGAAGTTAGAGTACAACTATTTTTATTTATTTTTAAAATGATTATAAACGATAGATGATAGTCTAATCTTTATTCGGTATTTAAGCAATATGTAAGATTAAAAAGGAAGGGCGAACATTAGCCTTGAGACTAACGTTATTTAGAAGCTACACTCTTTTGTCAATGTCCTTTTTATAGTTCGTGAAAGAAAATGAAAATATTTTGATACATTCTATTCTACCTATCTTTGAGCTAAATCCATAATTTTTTTTAATTTCATAAATTTCATATCAATTCAAAAATCGACGTATTTTCGTAAAGCATGCGTGTAAGGTTCGCGTACAAGCAGCGTAACTATATATTTACCTGAAAAACGAGTCCGCGTAAACAAAACAATAAACCCAAAAGTAAAATTATGTTTTAGTCCTTTTATCTTTTATGTTTGACAAATAACCTCTCTAATTTTTGTAGACTTATGTTATAACCCCTTCAACTTGTCAATTGAATTGGAACCATTGAGATTATATGAAAATTAATTATTTTAAACGTATTGATATCTAGAATCGGAGTCAAGGTTTAAAGTATCTATGGATTATTAAATAAATAATTTATACATATATAATGAATTTTAAAAATAAATATAAAATTTGAACTAAAACTATTGAATTTAATCAAACCAACCCTCTAAGATACACCATAGCTCCGCCCCTATGTATAGCCTCACTATTGCATTATATTAAAGATAAGCCTCCAATACTCCTTTTTCATAATGAAAAATATATATTGTTTAAAAGAAATTTTTCAATTTTTTTATAAATGAGTTATATTACAAAAAAATATCTTTAGATTCACGAAGTACTAGTGATTAAGAGCCAAAAAATCATAAATTAGACAAACATTGTATGTATAAACTAGATATATATCGTAGTTTTGAGCTCATAAAAAGGATTGATGAAATTATTTATATAAGAAAATTCATATACTACTATAATACTTTGGAAATATAGATGGACTTATACGTAATAAAAAAATTTATAGGGGGGTAAAGTGTTATAAATTAAAATTGATAAAAAAATAAACGTTAGTATTACTTCTCAATTCTTAGTCGGGTCACACCGACCCCGTCCTTTGACGGACTTGTTTATTCTCATTCTCTTACCAAAAATCCTCATTGATTTTTATTTTTTCGATTTTCGATATATGTTTTGAAATCTCGATTAATTTAAATTTGTATCATATAATACTTAGTTAAAGTAAGGTACTACTCCTAATAATTGGAAAAGATTTTATTCACATGATTCAAACGCGAAATATCTAGTATAGGACGAGACAAAAATAGACATAAAAAAATTCAAGATTCAAAATTTATGAGTTTTTATAACGATCTCAAATAAATATACAATAATAATTGCATTTACAATCATATACTTATAGATATCTAGTGAATTTCTTACTTTCTCTATAACACAAAGAATAAAGTATCTTTATATTCGATAAAAAAAATACTAAATTCATGTGAACGTGCTTTGCTCTATGGATTGAAGTGGTTTATTCGGACTCTCTTTATCTAACTCTTTTTTTTTTTTTTGAAAATTTCATAAATGATGAGCCTTTTAATAATAATCTATCTTTATCATTATATGAACGAAATTTTATCCATTTCACTATCGTTATCGATTTCTATTTTAATCTTTTTTTTGAAGGAAAAAAAAATCCTATTCCAAACTCCCCGGTCTAAGCCCACCTTGTTGGTCACCATTTTTTGGGTTCACTTTTACCAAGTCAAATCTTTCATATTATATGGTCAATATTTCAAGGTTCCCCCCCCCCCCCCCAACCCAAACACGTTCTTTGAATTTTTTTTTAATTAGTGGACTAACTAATTTAAATAAACTTCAAAGTTTGAATTGAACCGCGTGATACATTCCATATTTAATCACCACTTATATTATTACATATATATATATATATATATATATATATATATATATATAACACATAAAAACCTTGAGTACTATCCCTAACAAAACCAAAAACCAAAAAAAGAAAAAATTAAACTTCTTTTCGAGGCCTTCGTTAGCTGATATTTGTTTAGTCATTCAGATAGTGATTCACGTAGAGATGATTGCAACATGGAGAAAAAAGAGAACAGAGAAAAGAGTAACAAAGAGAGGATTTATGAAGAAAACAAACATGGAGTTAGTGATACCAAGCCAATTTACATGTCCAATTTCATTAGATTTAATGAAAGATCCAGTGACTTTATCAACAGGGATTACGTATGATCGAGAAAACATCGAAAAATGGATAAATGAAGGTGGGAATCAAACATGTCCTATCACAAATCAAGAACTGAAGTCCTATGGAAATGGCATTGTTGATCCTGTTTTAATTCCAAATCACAATATTCGAAAAATGATTCAACAATGGTGTGTCGAAAATAAGGAACATGGGATTGATAGGATTCCAACTCCAAGAATCCCGATTTCATCATCTGATGTCTCTGAATTACTCGCGAAAATAACAAACTCGAGCAAGTTAGAGATGGAGAAATCAAGTTCATGTGAAGAATTAGTCACTAGTGTGAAGAATTTAGCTAGTGAAAGTGATCGAAACAAATGTTGTTTCGTCACTAATGGCATAGGAAAGGTGTTATCATCAGCATTTCTTGAACTATCAAAGGGAAAAAACGCGAAAAATGCTTCAACAGAGGAAGTGATCTTGTCAACTCTGACACTTTTTTTGCCTTTGGATGTTAAGTCCAAGACAATTCTTGGGTCGATATCATCGTTACGTAGCATTGCATGGTTCTTGAAGAATGGGAGTTTATCAAGTAGGAGGAATGCAGTTGTTGTCCTTAGAGAAATTATGAAATTGGAAGAACAAGAAAAGGTTGAAATCTTGTTGAATATTGAAGGTGCATTAGAAGGGCTTGTGAAGTTGGTAAAAGAGCCAATTTGTCCTAATACTACAAAAGCTTCTTTATTAACAATTTATTATATGGTTAATAATTCATCATCACAATCATCAAGATCAAGATTTGTAGATGTGGGGTTAGTTGAAATGTTGATAGAAATACTTGTGAATTGTGACAAAAGCATATGTGAAAAGGCATTAGGTGTTTTGGATGGTATTTTGAGGTATGAAGAAGGGGTGAAAAGGGCTTCTAGTTATGCACTTAGTGTGCCTGTTTTGGTGAAGAAATTGTTGAGAGTTTCAGATTTGGCTACTGAATTTTCAGTTTCAATTTTATGGAAGATACTATGCAAGAATGAAAATAATGGAGATTGTGGTATTCTTGTTGAAGCACTTCAAGTTGGTGCATTTCAAAAGCTTTTGGTGATACTGCAAGTTGGTTGTAGTGAAACAACAAAAGAGAAAGCTAGTGAGTTGTTGAAGTTGTTGAATGTGCATAGGGATAGAGCAGAGTGTGTTGATTCATTGGACTTCAAGAGTCTCAAAAGGACATTTTGAAACGATGTCTTTGAGTTTAGTATCTAGTATCTAGTATAATTTTTCGATGAATGGAATTCACATGAACCCCTTTCCGCCCCTCGCTTGTTATGACCAGTACTATACATGATTCATTTTTCATTGTATACAAGTAAATCCAAGAATAATAAGGAACAATATATAGTTCATAGTACACTTTTTTACAATCATTCTATATACATACATATGTTGATCATAGATTAAGATGCAATATCAATTCATGTATTAATATATGTATGGAGGGGTCTTCACCTCCAAGTGTTGTGTATGATTGCCATAGAATTGATGTGATGGTTTGTACTTTTGTAACTATTATGAGTATAAAAAAATAAGTCTTATATTTGGGGTAGAATTCTAGAAATATCAAGAAAGTTCGGTCAAAATCTCACAAAATTGTAGTATTTAAAGTTACGTAAAATTCTAAAAAATTAATCAAAATGGTAGAAATTGCACCTCCATATGTGGCCTCATGGTAAACTCTATTTTATTTAACATTTTTTTGCTAAACCTAACAATCAGAATTAGTTAATTTTTGAAGAAGATCAAAAGTACTAATTTTGACAAATTTAAAGGATCAAACTGCTCTGAAATAAATTAAAAGGGTGATTTTGAACCAAATCTCAAAGATAAGGAACCACTTTGACATTCTTCTTCAAATTGTGTCTTCTTTCCTTTCAAATAGATTACTGATTTTTAAAATGTATAACATTATCTCATTATGTTAATATTTTAGGGCGAAATACATAGATAAACATCGAATTATATCTTAATTTTCACGTCTAATACTTAAACTTACCGATTGATCATTTAAACAATTCAATTTGACACGTGTCTCATGCATACCCGATCTACTATACCTCACATGTGAACTCCAATCGCAAGTAACATGTCAAATAAACGAATTAGCAATGACACATACATTCTTTTTTTTAAAAAAATAAAAATTTGACAATTTTTTAAATTAAAATTTAGTTTAGTTTCCAAGTATAGTACAAAATACATGCCATTATGAGTTTGATAAAGATTAGGGACTTCACATAAAAAAAATAATACATTAAATGAGGTAATCCTCAAAAAGAAAAAAAAAAGAATTGGAGTATTATAAAGATGACTTTGAAAGAAAAGTCTTTGAGTCAATTTTCTCTACCTACAATAGCCTAAAATGAATTGAACTAGCAAAACTTTAGTCTAAAGTAATTAAGGTTTGATCAAGAATTAATAAATTTCAACATGAATTCTCTGTTCCCCTAGAGGGACCAAATCAACGAAATTAAAAAAATAAATGGTGGTGGCATACCCTAGTTGATATATTTGGGTAACTGATAATTCAACTTATCTTTTTCTTGTCCAAGAAGAAAATATTTTATCCATCTTATTTTATTTGATATTATTTGACTGAGCATAAAATTTAAGAAAAAAATATACTTATAGGATTTATTGATACAAAGAAAAATATTTTCTAGAAAAATTTATAAATAAACTTCTTACTTATTTGATTTTGTTAATTATACGTCTAAGTCTTCGTCCATAGTTAGTTAGAGGTAGAACTAATATAGTGCATGTAAGTGTCTTGCAAATAGAAGTTTCAAATCCCAAGTTATAGGAATAACCATTGAAACAAGGAAAAAGACAAGCCAATAGTTGTAAATCGACTCATTAAATATAAAATAAGAAATTTATGATTTTTTGTGTGTAATGACACAAAGTTGGATGACCTGTGAAATTTACTCTACATTAGTCATATTCATATTCCTATATCAAAGGACAAAACAAGAGTACTTTTTTTTTTTTGGTTATCATTGTAAAAAACTATAGCAATTTCATAGTGGTTTAGACGGTACAATGAAAATGAACATAATATAATATAATAATAATAATTATATTATAATATAATGGATGGGTTGTCACTTATCATATGGTTACAAAGTTCATGGAGAATGTCAATCTTTTCAACTATCTTGTAAACGTCGAAATTTAAATGTCATATGCTTCATATTTAAACAAGAAAACTAAAGTATATGCCACAACTCATTTCATTATTCCTTAGGTTTGGTGTAGTCGCGGTTATCAATTGAACACTCTTCATCGAAAAATTATAATGATATATAGAGAATTATATTGTGTATATAAGTCAAACATACACTTCTCATATATATATGTATTAAGCCTTGAGCATTATTAGCGAAATTCTTGGTTTCGTCAAATGATTGTATAAAAGGAGTCAAATGACACCTCTGTGTCAATAAATTATAAAGCAGACAATGTTTTTGACTATATGTTGATCCCTTAACTTCTTTAAATATGATTTTTCTCAGTTAAAACTCTAGCTCTGTCACCACTCACGAGGCTTGGTCATTGAATTCTATAACCTCAAACATAAGTACTCCTTTCTATTCAAATCATGCAGAATAGAATCAAGAAAGTATTCACTTCCCTTAGGGAACACACATGTGTTAGCTATGCAAAATTTGCAACCATTGGAGGCTTTTGTGACCTTGATCACATTGTTGTCAAAGCCACTTCCCCTGATGACACACCATTGCCTGATCGATATGTACTCGAAATCCTCCAAATATTTTCCATTTGTCCGTCTTCTTTTGGTCCATTCGCGTTGTCTTTTAGTCAACGTTTTGCCAACACAAGATGCTGGAGAGTCGCGTTGAAATGCCTCCACCTCCTCCATCGGCTCCTTAAGGCATTGCCTCATACTAGCCCTCTTCGCGAAGAACTCATGTTGGCAAGATCAAATGGTTTGATGTGTCTCTACCCTTGTAACTTCAAGGATAGGTCTTCCTCTGCCTCTCTAGATTACACCTATTTCATTTGGTCATATGCACGTTTGCTCGATGAATCCCTCGATTGTTGTGCCACTCAAGGAAAAGAAATCGACGATTACCACTCAACTAGTCATGAAATCTTTATTGACAAGATGGATGAAGTAAGGCTAATGTTAGAATTCTTGCCTCAATTACAAAGCCTAATAGACAGAGTCATAGACTGCAGGCCAACAGGGCAAGCAACACGTAACGCTATAGTTCAATCAGTCATGAAACATGTAATTCGCGATAGCTTCACGTGTTACACTACTTTCAGGAAAGAGCTTGTTGAGATACTAGATCATCTCATACAATTACCATACATAAATTGTTCTGCAGCATTTGAGATTTACAAGAAAGCAGCAAGTCAAGCAAATGAACTTAGTGAATTTTATGATTGGTGCAAGTCTTTAGGACTTTGTGGCATATATGAGTGTCCATTCATTGACAAAATCCCACAAATCCAAATCACAGCTCTTGAGAGCTTCCTCAATGGAATGTGGCAGCAATCGGCAGATGATCCGTCCTCTTCAACATCCGTTTCCTCTCTATCATCCAACGAAGATGGCAACGATTGTAAACAGAAACAGGCTATGATGTTGCTTGGACCCTCTATAAATGTTGTTGCATCCGTGTCAAATAATCCAAAAATGCATGATAGCAATATTGATGATAGTGAAGAGTCCGAGCAATATAAGAAACAGAAGAGACAATCAAGATTTGATAGTGAAATGCAGCCTTTGATACAACTTGAAGATGACAATCAAGATTGGGAGACTCTTTTAGATGCTTCTGTTTCATTTCAAAGCACAGCTTCAAGAAACAATTTTTACCTACAAAACAATGAATGGGAAATACAAGTGTATCAGCCAAATAGTGGGATATATCCAACTAACTCCATCTATCACAGAAGTTTATTTCTTAGATGATCGTTCAATTAATAATACATCCTATGTTTCAATTTCTTAATCTTACTTTTCTTTTTAGTCTGTTTCATAAAGAATGCACTAACTTTCCACACAACATGTTTAAGATTATTTTGATACATTCTATGTATCTTTAGTTGAACACTAACCGTGCCCTTTACGCTCAGTCATTTTGAAGAGCTTGCCCCACCTCCCCCGTCTTCTTGGGGCATAGAAAGATACGAATCACCTACTCTTTAAAGGATTGGTGTGTCACTAGATTGTTGTGAAAATGAAAGCGACTTGTCCTCACTAATAAAAAATAACAATCCCGCTCCTTCCGGTACCTATTCTTCCGAATCTCTTTAGTGTACCTCAATACAAGACAAATACAAATTTTTTCTATTTTCATAAATTTTGTGTCAAGTTAAAATTAAACAAAAAAATTAAAAAATACAGGATTTTTAATTTTGTTGGACGGTATAAATTTTTTGTGTCAAATAATAAATACTTAAAAGAATAAATAAAAAAACTTAAATTCATATCCCATCTTCTACTTTATCAAAGTTTATATTCCCCTTTTACAAATTATAGAACTAATTCTCTATAAAAGCAAAGCTAATTTGGAACTAACACTGATTAAACGTTGCTTCACTACTATACCTTCAGCTCAACGGAGAAACTATCGACGGCGAAGAGCGCCGGCGTGCCGTTATTGATTTACTGCTCAGTTGTACCTACCGCCGTTAAGCCTATCCGTTACTCCACCGGATTTCTTCTTTCTCCGGTAATATCTCTAGTTTGATTTAAATTGATATTCTATTTTTTTATTTATGATGAATATATACATGTAATTGAGGTATGTATAGTTGTTAATATCTTCTGTGAACGTGAAACTATTCCCAATTTATGCGGAAAAAGTATGAGAGAGAGGTGATTAGACACGGCGTGGTGCAATTTCAGTTTCCATGACCTTAAATTGGAGGTTACGGAGGATACAGATTAGGATAGAGGATTACAAGTTAGTTGAGTGTGGTTTCGTATTTATTTACATACTGTGGTAGTATTACTATTGTAGTTTATAGTCCTTTGATTTGATTTCTGTTAGTATATGTTGTTTTTTTGAGTTACGATTATGCACTTTACTTATTTCTTTTTCTGGATGGCTTTGAATTGATTTGCGTTGGGCTAACGTCTATTGGAAAAAACCTCTACGTCCCAAAGTATGGTTTGGCGTGCGTACATTTTATCATATATTAGTGAGGCTGAGAAACGAATGTGAAGTAATGGTTGGAAAAAATAGTTTGAATATAGAAAAAGAGAACATACTTGAAAGTTATAAAGTTATCGTCGACCATCATATGTATATGTATGAATATATATTTTTATATTAATGTGGTTTCAGCAATTTATCAAACTATGATGGTTAGATGTAAAAAATCAATTAGATTTTAAATGTAGCATAATGAATATATCTTAATGTTTGGAACTACATTTGCTGCCATTGTCTTTTGTTCGTAGCTGAAGACTATTTTGATATCGAGAAGTCGTAGATCTTTTGAAATAAATTGTAGGCCTCAACCATCATGGTGCTTTCTCTCGTTCTATCCATGATGTGCTATTTGTACCCTCTCTCGGATGTCATCTTTTCTATTATTGATTAATCTTGTATGTCACACATCTATTTAAGTATCAAGGTTTCTGTGAATATTATATTTTGAATGTATTAGTGTTTAAGGCTTATAGTTTACTTCTGAATAATATTGTGGTTTCTCAATTATCTTATGGAACTTGTTTTTCACTTTAATAGGTGTCTTCCTATTTTGCAGCACTATTACTAGTACTCCTCCATTTCGGCCATCCTAATTTAATTTTATATGCTAAATCTGCATCTATCGTGCCATTTTCTTGCAATATCTAGTGCATTATATTCAAATGCTTTTGTAAATATTAAAAAAGAAATAAATATATCACATGCTTTTTTGGGAAGGTTCATGAGATTTATACGATTACACTTGGACATCAAAAAGCTATTTTAAACAAAGTGCATTCCTTCATGCTTAGATGTTTCTATAGGATTTTTATTTTTTGGGTTCTGACTCTATGCTGCTCGGACTCTTAAAATATATCGAGGGTTGCGTGTTGGATTCTTCAAAATTAGTGCATTTTGAAGAATCTGATACCGGTGTAACAATATTTTTGGAGAATCTGAAAAACATAGTTGGACCTCGTATCTATATGGTTCTAGTGTATTTGGTCTATGTATGTGAGTTAATGTTAGCCTTCTCTTAAAGAATGTCGTATGAGTCTGCAATTCTGCATATGTAGGTGTAAGTTAGCTATCTTGTAATATCATCATGCAATTTTGTAAGGGCCCTCTTAATCGTTTTCTGCAATAGATATTATATCACCTATCTTAGCAAAACAATCAATAGCTGAGCTGAGCATTTTGCTTTTGATGGGGTGGAATGGCCCATTGGAATCACTTTCTGTTCCGTCTTTCACGCGCACGAGAATATAGATAAGGAACACTCTCTTGGATCCTTATGTACTTTACCCTTTATGAGCTGTTTAACAACAAAAGATCCTCACAACTCACAAGAGATGTCGTAAGCTATAAATGGCAGTAATTGTAAGAGTCAAGTACTTGAACTGCTACCTGGTGCAAAGTAATTTAAATTAACTCTGAGTCCTGCTTAATATTAATTTTTGGAAGTGTTCCTTAGAAGCATAAAAGTCTTTTCGATGGATATTTCCTTCAACTGCTCTCAGGGGCTGCCAATACTCAGACCTCGCTGGCAGAATACCTCCTTCATGCGAATATCATAATCTAATCGTGCTAATTGATGAGAAAATTATCCTGTATTTTATCTCTGCATTAATTGCGTGCAAAGTAACAAAATAGCATGTTTTCCCCATTGCTTTGTGGTAGATGTCATCTTAAAAGTCTTTCTGTTGTACTATTTTTCTCATCTCTCGAATTTTCTGAATCCTTTCTACTATCTTATTCCTTATGTTCTGGTTAATTCTGCAGATTCTCTATGTCAATAGAACTGAATTCTAGAGTATAATAGGTATCTCGTTTTTATCCTTTTGAATCTGAGTTAACCCTAAGAACATCTAAAATTGCTCAGAATAAGATGTTGGCTAATTCAACTTTAGACACGTCACTTGTAAAAAAAAAAAGGTTCTTTAGAGTTCAGAGACATTCTTGTTACTGATATTTAACTCCTGGAAGAAAATTTTCTTAACTAGAATTCTGCTAATTGAAAGAATGTCACTAATACTTCATTGAACATAAGCCAACTACAAAGATGGCAAATGTCATTTGTCCAGTATAATTCTTTTCAAGATTTTGGAGTGTCTGTAATCTAGTGTATACATTGGATCTAATCAATGTTCCTGATTAGGTAAAACTTCATCATCACTGATATGCTGCTCTTCTTCTAATCAACGAAATAGATAGTACTCACTTAAAAGTTTCTGAAATCTCACCTGGCTGTGTTGGGGATATGCTCATAAAACACTCAACCCTGCTAAGTCAGCATTCAATTTTCACTGTTGATCTTTTACCGATATTAGCTTGTGTATGGATAAGGTGTTCTGCATTTCTTGTCTTAGAAACATAAAGAAAGATTTGTTCTCCTGGTCTATTATGTTCGAATGTATGTCTGCTCTAAACAAATTTTGATAGATAAGTTATGCATTTATCCAGAAAACTTCCGATTGAATATGTCAATTTGGATGACTATTATTGAACATGCTAAAGAATGTCCCCTCACTAGACTGTATTAGTTAGAGGGACATACTCTAGTTTTAAAACTAATCTGGCGTAAAATATAGTTTCATGTGCTGTTAAAAAGGACGAATCTTATGTTGGTTTATTCAATGTTGATTTTAAATGGTGTTGCCAAGTGGCTTTTGAAAGAACTTGTCTGCCTGCATCTCTGTTCTTATGCCGAAGTACTTAATTTCTTCTTTTTCTCGAGAGAAATATTAATAGGGAGGAGAAATTCGATCATTTAAAAAACCTTGGAAATGCTAAAGGGTCAAAAAACTCTTAAGAATTACTTCTTCATGACAGCTTCTGTTGATAATATTTCCTATTATTATTTTCAAACCATATAAAAAGTGCATATTAGAGGTTGAAAAGATCATTTTATATTACAAACAACTATAAACTATGCCTTTCTGGTGAAATGCTTATAGAAGAACATAGTACTGTTGGAATTGGATAAAGAAACTGGCCATTGAATATCACAAACAGAACTGCAGATTGATAGATCTTTAAGTAATATAGATAGCTTATACTTTATTAATTAACTTCTTATTCCTATAAACCATATTGTTTCAAACAATAGATAGTTTGTAGTTCCGGCAATACAATCAACATTCATACTAAAAATTTCCCGTAACCTTGACCTTGGATCACCGAGAGCAAGAAGAGGCACTTGGAATAGCTTTAGCTGCATGGAGGCGGCTGAGGATTCTTGGGTTTCATTTGATCTGCAGAAGGACTGGGGCCAAGCCTGAGTTCAAGTTCAGGTATTTGATTATTTCTTGCTGCTGCTAGTCTCTGTTTAAGCTCAGAATACAAAGCTTCATTCTCCTGTCTGAGTCGTTGAGCAGTCTTCCTTAGCCTGTCATTCTCTTGCATAATCTGAATATTCCTCCAGTACAAGTCTAAATTCTGCTTCTCCATAACTTGCTTGAGTTGGCCTGAATCTGGAAAAACCATTAAGAATTTGAACAGTTCTGCAGATTCATTTTGAAAACATAGCCTAACAGATTATGAGAAAAGAGAAGATGATGTCATAGTAAATTTTTCTTATATATATATGCATGACCTAAGTTTATACACAGTATATTGACCAAAATATTTCAGAAAATTGATAAAAAGTTCCATAGTGATTTATTTCTATGGGAAAAATAAGATAGAATAGTAAATGTAAAACAATGAGAAATTGGATTTCAATCTAGCCCTGCTTTGTCTCATGAAATTTGAGTTATAAAAGGCAAGAGTCAGCGGATATTTTAGAGGGCACTCTCGGTACACTTAGCAAGTAACCAGCTTCAAAGAAGGGAAGCAATTTTGAGACCAATGGAAAGAAGGAAAACTAGTTTTGCAAGAACATTTGAAAGTTCTTTGTGTAAGGACACTTACTTACGAATAGAGAACAGGCTCCGAACCTTAAGATTCTGAAGCTATTAGAGGGCAACTGGTTTTGGTTGGAGTCTCTTTGATATTCGTGCTTATTTATACTACTATTTTATTACTTTTACGGATGGACAACGAAATACAAGAAGCAGCACACGAGAATGGCACTTGTAGTTCAAGAAAGGCTCCCGAAACCAATCTGCAAAGCCCCCTTTATTCCTCCTTTATTCTCACATAAAAATCACGTCACATTTTATGTCAAGAAGACGCTTCATCAATGATTCTGTTAGAAGGAAAGAAAATTGTTGCTCAAAGTGTTTTTTGCATGTGGATTTTGCTTGTTTAGTTAAGTAAAATTAGTCATAAAGCAGCATAAAGGATGATATTCCTGAAGACGCAAATGCTTGAGCAAAGGGAGAAATAGCATGGGAGACAGCGAGAACTAGGGGATGGGAGTGAATTGTGAGATTTTGATGTTCATGAGAGGAACCTGAATGTAAGTAGCAAAATAATAAGCATTCAGTGAATTTAACAGAATCAACTTGTACTTTCTAAAGCTGATTGGCGTAAGCCATTAGTAGATCACAATAATTATAAGGAGTAGAATTTTGTTTCTGTTTATCTGGCTAGGCTATGTTGTTTTTGGCTATTACAATACAAGAGAATCCCTCATTTTTTGGAACATAACTAATTAATTCATTACACCTATTAAAGAAAATAATGAAGTGGTTAACATATATGGTGTATGGTAAACTCTATTGAAAGTGAATAAAAATTAAAGAAATAGAAAGAAAATCTTGAGTAGTTAGTAAGTATCAATTCAAATATTATTTTTGTTTTGAAGAGTTACTTGAATTCATTATTATTACTTTCTTTGTTTTTAATTTGGAGAATATTTGAAAAACAATGTTGGAACTGGGATGTTTTGTGAATTTTATCTCATTGTGACCTCCGGTCACGGGTTCAAGTCGTGGAAACAACCTCTTGCAGAAATGTGGGGTAAGGTCGCGTACAATAAGCCCTTGTGGTTCAGCCTTTTCCCGTACCCGCGCATAGCGGGAACTTAGTGTACTGGGCTGCCCTTTAGATTTATCTCATTCTGATTAGAGAAATGTCTAGACTTCCAAGTTTTTCTTTTGGTTTAATCATATGATATTTGAAATTTGTTGGTCTGAGTTACTTTGTATACGTGTTGGGTAAGTTAATTAAAGGGGGTAAAATGCTCTCCGTTAAGAAGTTCTTTATTCCTAGGTCCGAACTTGAAACCTCTCACTAAGGGGAGTTTTCATTACGGGTGACAATTGGCTCCTTCAGTACAATACAAATATAGAAGTGAAGAAGTCGAGGAAATATGTGTAAATTTTCATGTTATAAAAGGGAATTTCATCATTAGTAATTTATATTTCTAATTATGTTTTCGACTCATACAAGTTGTTGTCGGTTGTTTTTGTTGTTTTACTCGTTATAGGGAACGGATTTCAAGGGCAACAAAGGCTCCTAGAAGATATTTTCTTTCTATTATTGTTTTACTCGTTATAGAGAGCGGAATTCTTGGGAAACAAAGGCCCTTAGATAGGACTTCATCTATGAATAGAAGAGATTTTCTTTCTATTATTGTTTTACTCGTTATAGAGAGCGGAATTCAAGGGAAACAAAGGCCCTTAGATAGGACATCATCTATGGCTGGAAGTGATTTTCTTTCTATCATTGTTTTACTCGTTATTGAGAGCGGAATTCAAGGGAAACAAAGGCCCTTAGATAGGACATCATCTATGGCTGGAAGTGATTTTCTTTCTATCATTGTTTTACTCGTTATTGAGAGCGGAATTCAAGGGAAACAAAGGCCCTTAGATAGGACTTCAGAGATTTTCTTTCTATTATTGTTTTACTCGTTATAGAGAGCGGAATTCAAGGGAAACAAAGGCCCTTAGATAGGACATCATCTATGGCTGGAAGTGATTTTCTTTCTATCATTGTTTTACTCGTTATTGAGAGCGGAATTCAAGGGAAACAAAGGCCCTTAGATAGGACTTCATCTATGGCTGGAAGTGATTTTCTTTCTATCATTGTTTTACTCGTTATTGAGAGTGGAATTCAAGGGAAACAAAGGCCCTTAGATAGGACTTCATATATGGCTTGAAGAGATTTCCTTTCTATTTTTGTTTTACTCGTTATAACGAACGGAATTTAAGGGAAACAAAGGACCTTAGATAGTCATAGGACTTCATCTATGAATACAAGAGATTTTCTTTCTAATAGAACTCATCACTAAAGTTGCTAACTAATTCAAACTTTCGAGTGCTCATAGAATCACCTTGAACTATCATGAACTCGTATGAAAAAAAATACTCAAGAGAAGAATATTACATGATATGTGAACATATCACTCCAAAAAGCTCCTTCGATGAGTTTCAAGTGGCTGTATACACTTTTTTTTTAAATTATTATCGTATTTTATTAGTTTCACATCTAAACTATTGTTAATAGAAAGTCCCCCTCCCCTCTCCACAAACTAGTATGAACTCATTATGTCAGGTGGCATATAGTCAAGTTTGGTTCAATTTTAAAAAAAATTAGATCTACTAATATTTCAAGCCATTAATTAGTCAATGTTTAACCAATTAAAAGTTAAACTTGTAATAAATTCAATATGTAATTATATACAGCTAGAATTAATTAAAATGCAAGATATAGAGTATCAAATCTGGATGGAGATACCTTTTAGAGAAAAACAGTAACGGATCACTACATGTATCTAAGGATTATGCACTACTTAATTTTGTTAATAAATTTATTTATATCCATATAAAATGACTCATTTTAAACTCAAAATAGAACTCAATAAACGTGTGATAATAAGACAGTTAATCTACATCTTACCATTTTGCATAATAATTATTAATAGAGGCATTTAGTTAAAGCAAAGATATGATAAGCTTGAAATATATTGATGTAATTACTATTTCTAGCAAGTTGATATGATCTTGTAGTAGAACTATGAGTTGGTTGTTTGAATTTGTAAATATTAATGCCATGGAATCATTAATTTTCCATATTTGGAGGATTTTGTATTTATAACCTTGTCTATTTAAAAGATAATATTCTCTTCATTATTTCATCAATTTAATTTTATTTCAAGAAAGTAAACATTAGTTAGTATAGAGAGATTTCGCAATGAAAAAGCCATCTTCTATTGAGGCTTCTAGCATATCGCCAACCTTAGAAGAATCTCATGAAGTTGTCACAAACACGAAGAAAACAAAAGAAAAAGTTGTGGAAGGCTCGCAATTGAAGCCATATGTTGGTGTAAGGTTTGATCACAAAGATCATGATGGTTACGACAACAACATAAATACTAATTGTTCAAATCATGAACTCAATCTTTTTAGTTCTACTCCGGCTCATGCTAGTGAGTCTTCCAACGAGGCAAAGCCCAAGGAGAGGCGTTCCTCGGATGCTAAGACTTTCTCTTGTAACTTTTGCAAGAGAGAATTCTCCACTTCCCAAGCCTTAGGGGGACACCAAAATGCTCATAAACAGGAGAGGGCATTGGCTAAAAGGAGAAATGGTCTTGTTGATGTCGTTTCACCTTTTGTCCCTCACAATTATCATCCCTACTACAATCCCTATTCAAATTTCAACTCACGCATACCATTTCATGGTTCTTTTGCTTCTCGATCATCATCGCTTGGTGTTCAAGGAGATTCTCATGCAATTCTTGAGCCTACTTCCTGTCAGAAATGGCCATTTTTTTCTAGCTACAATTTTCCATTTAACCCTGAGAAGTGGTCATCAAGCTCATCATTTTTTAGGACAGAAAATTACAACATGGGTAAAATTGGAACAGGAAGTGTTTCTTTGGAGAATTCCTCTAATTTTGAGAACAAAAAAAGTGGAAAGGGTTTGAATTTAATGAATTCACCCATCGATGTTGATAATCTTGATGGAAATAATTATACGAAAATGAATTTAGGAGAGGAGGAAGAAGAAAAGAATAATGAAGAAGAAGAAGAGCTTGATTTGAATCTAAAGCTTTAGTTTACCTTATTGCTTTGGCTTATTTTGTTATTTCACAAGGTTTAATTTTATTTTTGCAATGTTTTTATTAGAAAACATGTGATATATATGTTAATTCCCACTTTCTTGTAGCTTGATTTGAATCACTCTCTTCACTTCTTTTTTTTCTTTTTGGATAGTCAAAGTGGCTTTGTATATGTCGGAACAAAGACATATCTTTAGTCTTTAAATTAATACCCATGATTGTTTAGTGTTAAAAACATTTATAATATATTTCAAAAGGAAAACCAAGATTTCAAACCGCATAAAAGTGAGTGATGATGATCTGAATTAAGACGTAATTATTGTTGTTATATTGAGTCATGACATGTAAAATCTTAATTTCGGAATATGGCTTTAATTTCCACTTAGGATGAAATGTATGGATCCAAGTGCTATTATCTTTCTTTATTTTTGTTTTGGAGAGTATTTGAGAATTTTTAGTTGTAGATTTATCTCACATGTTACATGAACATCACACTTCAAAAGCTCCTCCAGACTAATTTTTAGTATCAGCACACGTAGAAATTCTTTTTGAGTATATAAGTTAACTCTCCCTATACTATCACTGTTTGTGCATTTCATATATAAAATTGGGTATCATAGAACTCATTGTGCCATGTGGACTCATTGTTAAAACTTTTTCCATACTCACGCACCTCTTGATAAGTTATTTAAAATATTTTGTCATACATTTAATTGACGGATTTTTAATCTAAAAAAGAGTTAAATTAATGTGGAACAAAAAAAGTTAGTAAAATTGGTTACCACATGATTGGGGACGAATGGGTGGATGATTAAACTAGGTGGATCAATGTCTTCCCCAAAGTTACTTGAACAAAATATTAGTCATAACATAACCTGACCAATTATTATTAAGTTTTAGTTTTTTTATTAATTTTTTTCAAGTATATAATAAGCTTATATTTTATGTATTATGATTATATATAATATATGAGACAAAAACAATTTCATCTTTCCAACTAAGAAAAATCAATATCATACTATGATTACTTGCAAGCGTAGATCGTCAAGACTTACATAGCTTTAGCATCTCTACCTAAGTTTAAGGATATTTTAGTCCCAATTTTTTTTCCCTATTAGACTTAATTAGAAGGTTATTTTTTAATTGTTTTTAAAATAATCAGGATATTTATTGTATTAGTAAATAATGCATTCAATTGTGGAAATATCTTTGTAGAAAGAGTTTGTCTATTATGTGCTTAAATATGTAAGTAATGTTTATGGTATGAGAAAAAGATATCGGCTTAATGTTGTGAGATAGCGTATAGTTAAAAGTTTGATTCAAAAATTTCTAAATCATAATGATCACCTTAAAAAGGAGATGTCACAATCGATTTCAATAGTTTATGTTGTGCGGAATTTGAGATAATACGAGAAAATATAAACGCGAAAAATAAGACAACAGATTTACGTGGTTCACCAACAAATTGGCTACGTCCACGGGAAGAGAGGGAGCAGTTTTATTATGGAGAGGCAAAAACAGAATTACAGAATAGGGTTTCCCATAGCGTCTATATATAGTGCTAAGCTACGCCCTAACAGGCTTGGGCCCAACATACAGAATCAACAGAAAATTAAGGGCCCAATACAACAACATTGTATACCGTCGGCCCGGGGGCGTCTCCGCCCCCCCGGACCCCCAGGCCAGGGGGCGCGTCGCCCCCCTGGACCCCCCGACTCGCTGACCGGGCAGCGAGACCCCCGTCCTTTCTGTTTGTAGCGGGTCCGATTCAAGGCATTCAACAAATCTCCACCTTGACTTGAATTCTCCGAACAGATTCTTCAGACGCACTATGATAGTGCCAAGCCTCCCCCTCTTCCTCAGAGTTGCCCCGCAGGGCAATTAACAGCTTCTGATGTTGAGCAAGTCCAAACAGTGTTGAAACTTGCTCTGTGGAACCGGCTTTGTGAACATATCAGCAGGATTATCAGCAGTTCCTACTTTCTTCACCTTGATTCTCTTCTCACTTCTTAGAAAATGATACCTTACGTCAATATGCTTGGTTCTCTCATGATGGACTTGATCCTTGGCTAGACAAATTGCGCTCAAACTGTCACAATACACCGTAGCCTGATCATGATGCAGACCAAGATCACTAACCAGCCCTTTCAACCAAATCCCTTCTTTTGCAGCCTCTGTCAAGGCCATGTACTCCGCTTCCGTAGTAGACAAAGTCACTGTAGGTTGCAAAGTTGCCTTCCAACTGACGACAGATCCTCCAAGGGTAAACACATAGCCAGTCATCGATCTTCTTGTGTCAACATCTCCAGCATAGTCTGAATCAGAATAGCCAGTAACCAAGCACTGAGTATCACCTCCATAAATGAGACCAACGTCAGATGTACCTCTAAGGTACCGGAAAATTCTCTTCACAGCCTGCCAATGTTCTCTCCCTGGTTGTCCCATGAATCTGCTCACTACACTGACTGCATGTGCTAAATCTGGCCTTGTACAGACCATAGCATACATCAAACTTCCTACGGCACTGGCATAAGGGACTCGTGACATATACTCCTTCTCTTCTTCTGACTGTGGAGCGAACATGGCAGTGAGATGGATATTGGCAGCACTGGGGGTATCAATGGGCTTAGATGAAGACATGCCAAACCTCGCCAAGACCTTCTGAATGTAGCTTCTCTGTGACAAGAAAAGTTTCCTTCTCTCTCTGTCTCTAATGATCTCCATCCCTAAAATCTTCCGAGCGGCTCCCAGATCCTTCATCTCAAACTCAGCACTAAGTAAACCCTTCAGCTTCTGAATGTCATACTTCTTCTTTGCAGCTATCAACATATCATCTACATAAAGCACCAGATAGATGAATGAATCATCATTGAGCCTATTGTAGTAGACACAACAATCATATGAGCTCCGAGTATAGCCCAACTTCACCATATAGCTGTCAAACCTTTTATACCACTGCCTTGGAGACTGCTTAAGTCCATATAAGGACTTCTTCAACTTGCAGACGTGATTTTCCTTCCCTGGAACTTGGAAACCATCCGGCTGAGTCATGTATATCTCTTCCTCCAACTCTCCATGTAGAAACGCTGTCTTCACATCAAGTTGTTCAAGCTCCAGATTCTGATGTGCAACTATCGCTAGTAACACTCGGATGGAAGTATGTCTGACCACTGGTGAGAAGATCTCATTATAGTCCACTCCCTCTCTTTGGTTGAAACCTCTGGCAACAACCCTGGCTTTATACTTGACTCCTTCTGCTGGTGATATCCCTTCCTTCTTCTTGAAAACCCATTTGCAAGTAATAATCTTTCTCCCCGAAGGCTGTATGACCAGATCCCATGTCTGATTCTTGTGTAGGGACTCCATCTCATCTCCCATAGCGGCAAACCATTTTTCAGAATCAGAACTTAAAATGGCTTCTTTGTAAGTAGACGGCTCAGATGTATCTACCTCTTCAGCAACCTGCAGTGCATAACCCACCATGTCCTCAAAACCATACCTCGTAGGTGGCCGAACTCCAACCCTCCTTGGCCGATCTTGAGCTATACTCTGATGGATATCTGATGGCATAGATTCTGGAATATCAGTTTCAGTCTGTGGCTCTTGATCCTCCTCTTCAGGTTCCTTTAAATCGCTCTCGTTCTGAATGACTTGAAACTCCACCTGTTTGTCAAGACTCCCAGTTTCTGACGTAGTTGTAGGCTTCACAATGGTTCTAAGCAGAGGACTTTCATCAAAGACAACGTTCCTGCTCATAATAACCCTCTTTTCTGCTGGAGACCAGATTCTGAAACCTTTCACTCCATCTCCGTAGCCCACAAATACTCCCTTTTTAGCTCTTGGTTCTAACTTACCTTCACTGACGTGATAGTAAGCCGTACAACCAAAAGCTTTCAGATTTGAATAATCAGCAGCTTTTCCAGACCACATCTCCATAGGTGTCTTGCACTGTATACCTGTATGTGGTCCGCGGTTAATCAAGTAGCAAGCTGTACTAACCGCTTCTGCCCAGAATCTTCTATCTAGCCCAGCATTAGAGAGCATGCACCTTGCTCTCTCCAGAAGTGTTTGATTCATCCGCTCAGCTACACCGTTCTGCTGTGGTGTATTTCTGACTGTGCGATGTCGAGCAATCCCTTCATCCTTACAGAATTGATCAAATTCAGACCAACAGAATTCCAGCCCATTATCAGTTCGCAACCTCTTGATCTTCTTCCCTGTTTGATTTTCCATCAAAATTTTCCACTCCTTGAACTTCTGGAAGGCTTCACTTTTATGCTTCATCATGTACACCCAAGTCATCCTTGAGTAGTCATCAATAATGGACACAAAAAATCTGCAGCCTCCCAAAGACTCAACACGGCATGGACCCCAGCAATCAGAATGGATATAATCAAGTGTGCCTTTTGTTCTATGAATGGCCTTTGGAAACTTGTTGCGATGTAGTTTTCCAAAAACACAATGTTCACAAAACTCTAGGCTCTTAACCTTATGACCAGCAAGTAAATCCTCCTTTGACAGAATTTGCATCCCTCTTTCACCCATATGACCAAGTCTTATGTGCCATAACTTAGTCATATCCTTCTGGTGAAATTCTGACGATGCAACATGGGCTGAACCTGTAACCGTGGAACCTTGTAGAAAATACAAAGTACCACGCATGACACCTTTCAGAATCAAATTTGAACCCTTCCAGACCCGCAAGACTCCATCTTTTCCCGACCAGCTGAATCCCTTGCTGTCCAAAAGACTGAGAGATATCAGATTTTTCGTCATCAATGGAACGTGCCTGACCTCGTTCAATGTGCAGAAGCTACCGTCATGTGTCCTTATCTTGATCGAGCCTGTCCCAACCACCTTGCAGACAGAACTGTTGGCCATCGAGATGCTGCCTCCGTCTACCTGCTCATAAGTCGTGAACCACTCTCTCCTAGGACAGATGTGATAGGATGCCCCAGAATCAAGAACCCACACATCTGAATGATGAGTGTGCTCATCCGCAACTAGGGCAATATCTTCTTCAGAATTGGTGTCTTCTTCAGCAACAGCAGCAGACACTGATTGTTTTTCCGATTGCTTCTTCTTCTTCGGACAATCAAATTTCCAATGTCCCTTCTCCTTGCAGTAATTACAAACATCATCCGGCTTTGCACCCTTCGACATCGGCTTATTTTTCTTTCCGCCGTTTTTCCTTCCCTTTCTGCTACTGGTGAACAGACCGGAAGGCTGTATGTCCGTACTTGTGCCGTTAGCCTTATGCCGTAATTCCCTGCTATGAAGGGCTGATCTGACTTCTTCCAGTGACACAGTATCTTTCCCAACAATGAACGATTGAACAAAATTCTCAAACGACATTGGGAGAGATACTAACAGAATCAGGGCAGCATCTTCATCCTCGATCTTCACATCGATATTACGCAATTCTAATAACAAAGTATTCAATTGCTCTAAGTGTTCCCTGAGTTGTGTACCTTCAGCCATTCGTAAACCGAATAGACGTTGTTTCAGAAGCAGCTTGTTGGTTAGAGATTTTGTCATGTACAAACTCTCCAGCTTCAACCACAGACCAGCAGCAGTCTCTTCATCCGAGACCTCCGTGATGACGTCATCCGCGAGACACAGCATGATCGTCGAGTGCGCCTTTTCCTCCAGAATCGCCATCTCAGGAGTAACGACGGCGTTCTTGTCTTTCGACAACGGCGCCCAGAAGCCTTGCTGTTTCAACAAGGCCCGCATCTTGATCTGCCATAAACTGAAACTGTTCCTCCCTGTGAATTTGTCGATTTTCACGTTCAAAGCAGACATCTCGAATTCTCCAAGAACACCGATTAACCGAGAGGCTCTGATACCAATTTGTTGTGCGGAATTTGAGATAATACGAGAAAATATAAACGCGAAAAATAAGACAACAGATTTACGTGGTTCACCAACAAATTGGCTACGTCCACGGGAAGAGAGGGAGCAGTTTTATTATGGAGAGGCAAAAACAGAATTACAGAATAGGGTTTCCCATAGCGTCTATATATAGTGCTAAGCTACGCCCTAACAGGCTTGGGCCCAACATACAGAATCAACAGAAAATTAAGGGCCCAATACAACAACATTGTATACCGTCGGCCCGGGGGCGTCTCCGCCCCCCCGGACCCCCAGGCCAGGGGGCGCGTCGCCCCCCTGGACCCCCCGACTCGCTGACCGGGCAGCGAGACCCCCGTCCTTTCTGTTTGTAGCGGGTCCGATTCAAGGCATTCAACAGTTTAAACTTGTAAAAAATTAATATGCAAATATATACAGCTAGAATTAATTAAAATGCAAGATATAGAGTATCAAATCTTAATAGAAAAATAGTAACACATCACTACATTCATCTGGGGATTATGCACTAAACTTATTTTAGTTAATAAATTTATTTATATCCATATAAAATGGATCATTTTAAACTCAAAATAGAACTGAATAAATGTTTGAGAATAAGACACTTAATCTCCATATTACCATTTGTATAATAATGGTGACATTTAATTAAAGCAAGATATGATAGTTTGATATACATTAATGTAATTAGTATTTCTAGCAATTTAATTTGATCCTCTAGTAGAACACCCCATTAACACTGAGTTGGTTGCTTGAATTTGTAAATTTGTAACGCCATGCAATCATTAATTTTCCATATTTGAATGATTTTGTATTTATAACATTGTCTATTTAAAAGATTTATCCTCTTCATTAATCTTTCATCAAGTTAATTTTCAAGAACATTAGTATAGAGAGGAAAATGAATGTCTTTGCAATGAATAAATCATGTTCTTTTGAGACTTCTAGCATATCGGCAACCTCAGAAGAATCTCATGAAATTGTCACAAAAACTAAAAAGATGAAAGAAAAAGTTGTGGAAGGCTCACAGTTGAAGCAACATGAATCATCATCTGGTGGTGTACTTGTTGATCTTAAAGTCCACAACAACAACATGAACACTAATAGTTCGAATCTTGAACTCAAACTTTTCAATTCAACTCCAGCTCGTGCTAGTGAGTCTTCCAACGAAGCAACACCCAAGCAGAGGTGTTCTTCGGATGCTAGGACTTTCTCTTGTAGCTTTTGCAAGAGAGAATTCTCCACCTCCCAAGCCTTAGGGGGACACCAGAACGCTCACAAACAAGAGCGGGCTTTGGCTAAAAGACGAAATGGACTTGTTGATGTTGTTTCGTCTTTTGGCCCTCCTAATTATCACCCCTATTATAATCCCTACTCGAGTTTCAACTCACACATACCATTTCATACTTCTTTTCCAACTCGATCATCTCTTGGTCTTCAAGGAGATTCTTCCATGATTCATAAGCCTACCTCCTATCCGACATGGCCATACTTTTCGGCCTACAATTTTCGATTAAACCCTGAGAAATGGTCGGCATCATCATCAAGCTCATCATTTTTTAGAACTGAAAATGTTCTAGGAAATAATATTCTTGGTGCTTCTTTGGAGAATTCTCATTTTGAGAAGAAAAATAATACAAAGGGTTTCAGTTTAATGAATTCACCAATCAATCTTGACGATAGTCTTAATGGAAATAATCATACAAAGCTTGGATTGGGAAAGGAGGAAGCAAAAAAGAATAATGAAGAAGAAGAAGAAGAATCAAAGCTTGATTTGAATCTCAGGCTTTAATTTAATTTGTTTTGCTATTTTATAGAGGTTTAATTTTTATTTGCTTTTATTTAAAGGTGTAGTATTACAATTCTATTTTCTTGTGATTTGATTTGAACCCGTAAATCATTGTCTTTATCTTTTAAACCCTTTTTGGAAAATTTGAAGTTTCATGTTACCCTAAAGAGATGTGTCGTTCAATTTGTGTTAAGTCAAAAATCTTTAAATTCAGACTGGTGACTATTAAAAACATTCCTAGACATAATTCTAAAAGGAAAGATAAGATTTTGGACAGAATAGTGAGTTATGATGACTTAGGACTGTGATATAGCTATTGTTTCTATTTTTCATATTGAAATCTTTTTGTTAGAAAATTATATTGCATTTTTGTTAGAAAATTATATTGCACTTGTTTATATAATAGATGTTGATTAATCCTCTTTGCTTTTACATACATTTACTTTTTTTATATTTTGAACCTCTTTAATGAAACTTTTAATTCTGCTATTATTCTTCCCCTTAGCTCCTTGCTTTTGCATACATTTACTTTTTTATATTTTGAACCTCTTTAATGAAACTTCTAATTCCACTATTATTCTTCCCCTTAAGAAATTCTCACTGTGTGCACATATATTTGAAATCCCCAACAATTTGAACCATTATGTAATGAAATTTTGTTTCATGCATGGTATACTACGCGTTAAACCAATTCATTCCTTTAAACTAACACTTTGTATATTCATACAAAGAAATTTATGTACAAGGATAGATTTGATGGATAAATTGGGATCAAGTTGGTTGAGTATATATAGTAGCTTAAAGGGCCTGCGGCTACGTGTCGCTAGCTCATTGCGTGGATTATTAATGGAATAGATTGGATATCTGATGAGATTAGTTATTTTAACGACCTACCTTTTTATGAAATGGATAATTCTTTGAATTAGTTAATACTCATAAATAAACGTGAGATAAAATAATTCCATAAAATATTTCAAATATTTTTTTAATCAACTTATCAACCAATCAAACAACCTCTAACTTCATATTACAAGGAGAGATCTAGTCACTTTGTGTAAATACACCCCACTATACAAGATAACAATTCCTCACCTTTGATTCAAAGTTTTTTTTTTCTTGAGAAATTATTGATTTAATATATTAAACAATCTATTTAGAAGTTGAGATTCCTTCCGTTTCTCAATTTGTTTTAAAAGGAAATGAAGAGGGAATCAAGATAGGAAAATCGAATCTTCACCAATCAGCAATCATCAACCAGGTAAGTAACATTAAGATTTCCCTATTAGTCCATTTATATTGTAGTTCATGTCATATTATTTCTATTAATTTATTTATTCTCAAAATTATTCTGCTCGCGAGTAACACAAATTATAGTTTTGATTTCTGAGTTATTATCTCACAAAATCATTTTTCTTCAATAAATATATTATATTATGAGCTAATAACTATTAATTGAACGGATATTCAAGAAATCAACTAATGAAATATAGTATGTTATGATGAAGTAGTTAAGTACGTTTGCTTGGTGGATCAAAGCATATACCTACCACCTGTCATGACATAAGATAGGGTTGTGACACACACCCTAACACACATATAAAGTTACTTTTTAATTTAGGTGAAAGTGTTTTAATTTAATGTAATATTTAAAAATAAAAATAAAACTTTAAAAAATTATGATCCTAAATAAGTTTTAGATAAGTTATAAATCATGTCTTAATAAGTATCACTTTTTTAATTGACAAAAAAAGTGTGACAAATTTCGATACAGAAGGAATTAAAAAAAATTGTGGGAGCGTGAAATGATAAGGCCCCTATAGGAGATTATAAAACTAGCCTATTGTTATCCAAAGTGAATTAAATAGCTATAGTATGCTCCATTTATGGACCATCCCCCCTTTTAGTGGAAATTGACTAAGATGCCTTTCTATGTCTTCATGTGGAAATAACTTCACTGTCTATCTCTAAGCTATGGTTTTTCTCTTATCTAAAATTATTAAAGGAGTTGCTTGGGGATTCCTCATATAATTGTTTCACTTTTACATTTTTTTTCAAGTCTTAACGATAGTTTAAAAAATTACAAAATTCTTTTATTATGTTCCTATACATAATATAGGACATTATCTTAGTGTGGTGCTATGTTTTATATAATTTTTCTTTTAAGAGTATGAGTGATTAAGAAACTATCTATAATGTGTAGCGATACCTATATCAGTGCGAGTTCTTTTAGAAAAAACAATCAAGTTTGACATAAAGTAGATAATATCTAACCTATTAAGTCCAAGTATTAATATCACAACTTATGGTTGAATAGGACGAGTATGAAAAATGTACATGTGAATCTCTTAAATTCATAGGACTTGATCGAGGGGAGACTCCACAAAGCGAGAGAGATTGTCAGGTGTGCAAACACAATAATTAATAGTTGAAAATATTGTGAAGCTATATAGAATATGTAAGAATATTATTAATGGTTTGAGTTTGAAGAAAATGAACGATTAGTGATCAATTTACATATGTAATTTCATTAAGTGTATAGTCAAGAATTAATTTAATGAGTAAATAAGGAAAGGGAGAGAGAAAATATGTGTGTGTGTGAGAGAGAGAAATCTTTGACCAAAGAGAGAACAAGTTGAAAAAATCATGGGTGGTGTTGGAACATACCATTTTTACATGATTTCAAAGAGAAAGATGAGAATAAGTACCATCAATCTAAGTGCCAAAAAAGCCATGTTTAGTGCTATTGGGAGATGAGAATCTCTACAACTTGCAAAATTAAAGTGTCTTATTTTAACGTTTAAAGTGTTAAGTTAGTGACTAATTTAATCAGTATAGTTAAAGAATGAAAGGTGATAGTATAAATTGTTCTATAATGGAAATGAGTTGACTATCAACAAACCTTCTTATAAGGTAAACATAATTCTTCCACATTAAATTAGCATTTTTGAGTTCAAATAAAAAATGTTTCGTTCCTTGCACTATACAATTCTAAATCAATATCAGTCAAGATACTAAAACAAGATACCAAGTGGGAAAAAAAAGAAAAAAAATTGACTACAACAATGTTTCATTGGTTTTACAAAGTCAAACCCCTTTAGTAAAAAGGCAAAGGGAAAATGGAGAATATAAGTTGCTTTATCATAAAAGATTTGACTACTATTAGAAAGTGTTTTTTTTTTTAAAAGAACAATAAAATAAAATGTGATTATTTAATTTACAATATCATATTCATTTTTCATCGAAATAACTCTGGAGAAAAGATCCTTAGCCCCTCCCACCGGACACACATTTCTCATATAAGGACCATTACCAAGAATATGGAGCCCAAGTTCAATTTTCTTGTATTTTAGGGATGTGTGGACTTTGATTAGTACTTCTATAGTCATTCCTTTTCCATACTATGAGTAGATGGAGAAAAGTAAAAATATTCATTAAATTAAAGCAACTCAAGCTAGACTTATTATAAACATATATGAATTAGGGTGGGGGTGGAGGGTTGCTAGGGATAAGGTATAAAAACATAGTTAAATTATGGTGAAACTTTTAACTATACAAAGGTCCCTTTTACCCTCTAAACTTTTTTTTTCATTATGACCTCCTTCATTAATTAATTATTAGAAAGAAAATAAGTAAATTAAGACATATCATATGTATAAATATGTTGTTTATACTAAATAAGAGAAAGAAAGAAGGAGGAGTTTTATATCTGATTCTTCAAAAAGTCGATCAAATTTCATTCTCTCAAGTCTCAAATATATCAATATACCAAGTCAAGAATTTTGAGTAATATTTGCATCTCTTTAGCTGATCAATTATGCATTAACATATTTTGAAATAAGTATTTGAACTTTTAAAACATGACAAGTACTTGATTGTTTTTAATAATCAAAACAAGTAAATAGAACAAAAAGAATATTATCTCTTTTAAGCTTGGTTGGTACGTCATTTTCAATATAATTAACTATATAATAATATCAAAACTTATACACAATATAAATAGCTCATCTCATTCAAATATGAGTGAAATTTAAGTAAAGTATTTAAAATTTAGATATAAACGAACAATATTTAATCACATATAATTGACCATTGGCCATATACATTCAAAAACATACTATTTCTGTTTCAAGATGGATATCCATAAATTCACATAATTTTTTTCAAAGTTAACAAATGAATATACACCTTAATTATAAGAATGAATTTACTTCTAATCATACTTAACTAAATTTAGTCATATAAAACTTCAAACACGAAAATTAATTATATCAAAATCAGGTATCTAGACAGTTTGTCTTATTAGGCTATTTAGACGGATGAAAATATCCAACCCCAACCTCATAATAGTAGGGCTCATGAGATAATACATTAACTGGGACCCAATTAGGATAAGGTCAATGCAAGAGAGACAGCTGTATATCTTTGGAAATAGGAATTTTCATGTTTTTTTGCTGTTTTGTTTTGGAAATTTGCCACACCGATTATTTTGTTACCGGAAAAATATATATATAACTTCGAACTATTATAAATCGTATGTAAATATTTTTGAAATATTTGGTGCTTTTATCATTCAAAAATTAGATCTTGTATGTTCTTCACTTTAACAGAAGATTAAATAAAAATACGTGATAAAATTTTATCCATTGATTCGATGTCGCGTAGATGGATAAGATTATGACACGTATATTTCCGTTAGTATAAAAGATATAATGCTCTAGTTTTTTAGACCACAAAGACAGTAATGTCTCTAAAATATAATAGAAGGTTATCATTTACGATAGTTAAAGAACATATTTATCCTTTTCTCCCTTTGATATTATCATGATTTGCTTCTCTAGAGTTAATTTAAGTTTTTTTATAATTTAATAATTATATAAAGATATTTTAGATTGTAATTTGTTAAACTAATATAATAAAAGAATATGTATTAAGTATTTATTAGAATTTGACTAATTTGATTCTTAAAAAATGATAATTTGTTAGACGGAGAAAGTATGTTTTAATTTCTCTGGAAAATTATAAATCTTTCAATCTCATTCATGCTTATACATACAATGTAAAAAAAGAGATTTTTCATAAAATAATTATAATTTGGAATAAAATTATAAATATTTAAATGACAGTAAGTTGTCTTATCAAAAGAAAAACAAATTGCTAATTATTAGATGCTATTCTTTTTTTGACATGGTCTAAAAAAATAAGAATATTATCACATAATTAATGTAGAGAAAGTGCTTACGTCGTCTGGAAAACAATATTTTAGGATTTTTATTTTATATTACATACTTACAGTTGACATAGAGTTTGAGAAATAAAAAATGTTCCACATAGAAATAACTGTAACAAAATTGACGTTAGTATCAATAAATGTATGTATGATGTGAATTTTAAAATGTACTCTCATTTTTCTCTTCAATTTAATGATTGAGAATTTGACTTTGTTTTTATCAACAAGTCATGTCAAATTCAATAAATATTAAAATTATAAAGTCAATAATTTATCAAAATATAAAAATATTTGACATACTTAAAGAAATACGTCACAAAAAGTGACACAAATAACAAAATATTCATTAATATTGCAAGTTCAATAATCAAAATATTAGGTAGATTGAAAAATATTTCAGTTGAGAGCCTCACTTAGACAAATAAGTTTGTGGAAATTAATGTTATTTTAGTTTAATTAATAATATCATCTCCATGATCAGATTTAGCTAAGGCGAGTGTGGATTCTCGAGAATTTTTTATATATAAAAGTATATTTATTGAAAATTCAGTAACAACATATTTATTCGAGTTATTGAAAGTAAAAAAATCTATGTAAATGTATAACAACAATATAATACTATAACATTCTCGTCTCTTATAATGTTTATTTAAAATTATATTTAGTTATTTTTTAATTATATACTTATCAAAAATGAAAAAATATTAATAATAAATTCAATTAAAGAAATTATTTCTCTCCATATCAATACACTATTGAGATAATCTAAATATATCCAGATAGAGAGACAAATTTAACGTTGGAGTGGCACAGCCTTTTTCGTCGGATTTGTTGTCGGAAATTAATAGAAGTGTCATTTGGATTTGGAACACATTCCGCAAATTTATATTAATTATTATTTAAAACAATAACATATCTTTTAAAATTTCATTAAAAAAAATTTAAAAAGAGTATAATTATATATAATTTGTTTATTATAATTTTTTTAAAATAGAGAACTTGTTTTTTGAAAAGTCCTCGTTTCAAAAAAATTAAAATAGCAATTGAAGAAAACGATAATGAAGAGAAACATGACAAATGATAGTAAAATAATATTATGGAGCATAAGCAAGGAATCATAACAATAATAATAAGGTGCATATGATTTCAAATATCAAAAATACATCAACTTTATTCTAAATATTATATTTTTCTATCGACGATAATATTTTTAGTGAACTAAAATTATTTAATGTAATGTTAAATCATTTTTCTTTCGATTCATTTATTTAAAATATTTGTGCTCTTGATATGTTTGTGGGCTTCGAGAATATGTTTGGACCTTTTGCCTTCTCACTAATATAATAAGCCCTACTCAAAAAAAAAAATAGATTATTTAATTTTAATGTGAGTATAGAATTAAATAAAATAGGCTAATAAAATATGTATAGTTTCATAATGGCTTATTTGTAATTTAAATTAACTAGGAGGGCTAATATGTAGGACCACAAGTATAAGGTCCCACGTGTTCTCGACTTCAACGAACGAGGTTTTCCTTGTGGATAAACTCGAAGGGTTATGATCCCATGTAACTCACCTCACATACGCCAATGTAATTTAAAATTGAAAATTTATTGATTCGATTAATTTATATATATGATTAAATTTGCATTTAAGAAAGAATAAATATTTTTGAGCATTAGCAACAGCTAATCAAAATAAAAAAATTTATGTAAATTATAAATTGTTAAATTATGAGGAGTAACACTTTTGAAACTTTGATCAAACATGAATAACCATTTTGATATTAGTAAAAGTATTTTAAATTGTTTAGTCATATACAAATTACTAACCTATATAAAAGTACTTTCCAAAACTATTTCTAACAAAAAAAAATCAAAATAAAAGAAATTTAAATACTAAATCATCATACGTATTGTATTGGATATGATTTCACCAGCAAATATAGTATACGTAGATAGCAGATTTAAGAACTTTTGAAAGAATTTGATAATTAATTACAATAATATATTCAGCATAATTATATAACTAACGTTTGGAGAAAATAATGTATACATAATTTTATTTTTATTTTATAAAGATAAAAAAAAAATTGATAGACCCTCAACCTCAACGCAGATAATTCAAATTCCCTAGTGCAGATCTCCTCGAATGAGAATGCATTTCTTTATTTGAAGCTTTTTCATTTATATAAACATCTTCCATTAGAAATAGGAATGTTTTATCCATTCTATCATTATTATAACAAAAATAATTATTAGTGATAATTAATTTTTAATCATCATTAAATATATATTTTTAGTGGTAATTGTCACTTTTTGTATATAGTTCTAAAATTTTTAGTAATATTAATTTTAATAATATTTAACTAATATCAATAAAAACTTTAATATTCTTTATTAATATCAATATTTAATATCATAAAAAATTATTTTTGTTATAATTAATACTGATAATCGTTGTACTTTGTGAGCTTGAGTTGTTGAAACTAATGCCTCAAAACTTATTAAACGTATGGAAATATTAAAAAGTTTGGTCAAATGGATAGACTTATTATCCATTAAAATTAAAGAGATCTGTGACTCTGTGTCTAGATATTATTGGAAGTACCAAAAAAATGTAAACAGTTCCACATGAAAGTAGTTTTAAAAATAAAATTATCCATTTATCCTCATAGAATAGGTCATCTTTATACATGTAACAAAGGGACCCTTAATGAATGATACCAATTTATGTCATATGTTTTGATGGAACATAAACTTTATTTTATTTTATTTAAAAAAATTGTAATTTATAATTTAAAAGAAATTTCGAATATTGATGTGATTAAATAATTTTATTAACGAATAAATAATTGTAAGTAAGATTGAAGAAAATAATGCATATACAATCTTATTTTTATTGTACGAAGGTATGAAAATTGTTTTTAATAGACTTTCAACTCAAGAAAAACGAATAAAAACTTCGTAAAAAAGGAAATATAATAGTAAATAACTCAGGTAGACAATAATAAGAAATAAATAATAAGAACGACATATAAAACGATAATCAAAGAAAATTTTATAGGAATAATTTTATGAAAAGTTGGAAGAAAAATATAATTTTAAAAAAGATTAGAACAAAAGAAGTCACATATGAATTGAAACGGAAAGAATATAATTTTCCTATGGAATAAAAATTCTTAATTTTGCATGTTTAAGATATTTGTTCAAGATTTACTTGCACAATAGCCAAACATATATCCTAATTCTGATTATGACTAATTCATTAGTCATCGACGTATATGTTTTCGTAGAATATAAACTTTATTCTTGTAAACATAATACTTTACTTTTTATTATTATTTGAAATTTTGGTACATTTAACGGTCTCTAAAGCACCAAAATTGTCCACTTTATTGTGATGGCCTTATTAGCAAAGTACATTTATGTTGCAAAACATGTTTAGGAGAAAAAGAATCCACTTATAAATGGTGTATTCATTTTCTCTGGTGTGATCTCCGATTAATCTAAATTTATATATTATGAAATTATTTAAATAAAAAATATAACTTAATATAATTTTATGTAGCTCAAATTTAAATTTAAAAATTTTCAAAGTAAAAATAATAGAATCATATTTAGTAGTGGTGCACTCACACTCTCATGAGGTCATGTTTGGCAAAATTATTGGCTATGTCACAACAATTTTCAACATTATCTATATAGGAGTATTAAATAATCCAATTTTAAAAGCTGTTAATTACAAGTTTATAACATAAAGAACCACAAAAACATATAATTAATATTATACTATATAGTCCATCTATAACAGTGTACAGTGTTTATAATAAACTTTATAGGCAGCTTCCACCCACAATAAAGATAACAAAAAAGAAAGTAAACACCATTGTTGTAGTAAAGCTTAGCTGGCTTTTTCTCTTCAGTCTTCATACTCTACAATTTTCATATTCTTTTTTCACTTTAGGGTTTCCACTTTTAGGAATTCAAAGTGTTCAATAACTGGTAAAATTCCCTTTTCAACTTTTGTTGAAATTCCTCAGTTTACTATTTTGCTTCTTTGCATTTGCTCTATCAAATCTTTTTAATATCTGAGATTTTAGTGGTTGTAATTCTTTGGTTGTGATGTTATGTGCTTCCTGTCTAATTATTCCAAGAAAAAATGTTTTCAATATCTTAGCTGTATATATGATTTTGAATATATTCTTATTCTCTTTCCATAAAGTTTATTTGTTTGAAATGATATATACCCTCATGTATTGCCCACCCCTAGCTTGTGATTCACTTGTCAAGTTGAAATTTTGATGTTGTTTTCTTGTACCCTTTTATGTTTTTTGGGGTCTTTCTTGGTTCACACAATCTAAAAAAAGTTTTTTACACTTGATTCACTTGTCAAATTGAAATCTTGAGGTCTTTTTCTTGTTCACACAATCTAAGAAAGTTTGTCACACTTTGATTCATTTATCAAGATGAAATCTTGAGGTTGTTTTCTTGTACCCTTTTGAGTTCTTTTTTTGTTCTTGGTTCACACAATCTAAAAATAAAATGTTACACACCATAGTTGTGTTTCACTTGTCAAAATGAAATTTTGAGCTTATTTTCTTGTACCCTTTTGGTTTTGGGGGTTTTTTTCTTGGTTCACACAATCTAAAAAAATTGTTATAGTTGTGATTCACTTGTCAAAGTGAAGTCTTGATGTTAATTTCTTGCACCCTTTTGCTTTTGGGGGTTTACTTGGTTCACACAATCTAAAATGCTTGTTCTTGGGTTTTACAGGAAAGAGGAAAAAGCAAAAGGCAAAAGTTGTATCTCATAGATGGTTGATTTGGAGAAAGTTTTGTGAAGTGGGGTTCTGTATATTTGTTTTTATGTTAGGAGCTTACTATAGAGAGTGTGTGTTTTGGTTTGGTGGATTTGGTGTTGTTAGTTAGTGAAAAGAATTTTTTTATAAAAAAAGATGGTGTCAAGATCCTATTCCAATCTCTTGGAGCTGGCCTCAGGTGAGGCTCCTTCGCCGTCTTTCGGGCGAATGAGCCGGAGGATTCCACGTGTTATGACCGTCGCTGGGATAATGTCTGATCTGGATGATGATGGATCGGAGAGCGTTTGCTCCGATCCATCATCATCTTCAGCTCAAAAAGATAGGATAATTGTTGTAGCTAATCAGCTGCCAATTAGAGTACAAAGAAAAACTGATGGCAGTAAAGGATGGTTATTCAGCTGGGATGAGAATTCACTTCTTCTCCAGCTGAAAGATGGTTTAGGAGATGATGAAATTGAGGTTATATATGTTGGTTGTCTTAAGGAAGAAATCCACCCGAATGAGCAAGATGAAGTTTCACAAATACTTCTCGAGACATTTAAGTGTGTTCCCACTTTTGTACCTCCTGATCTGTTTACTAAGTACTACCATGGATTTTGTAAGCAGCAGCTTTGGCCTTTGTTCCACTATATGTTGCCCCTTTCGCCTGATCTAGGTGGTCGATTTAATCGATTACTATGGCAGGCTTATGTTTCTGTAAACAAAATTTTTGCTGATAGGATCATGGAAGTGATCAATCCGGAAGATGACTTTGTGTGGGTTCATGACTATCATCTCATGGTACTGCCTACCTTCTTGAGGAAAAGATTCAATAGAGTAAAGCTTGGATTTTTCCTGCATAGCCCTTTTCCTTCTTCCGAGATATATAAAACATTGCCTATTCGTGAAGAAATCTTACGAGCTCTCTTGAATTCGGATTTGATTGGGTTCCACACTTTTGACTATGCGAGGCACTTCCTCTCATGTTGCAGTCGGATGTTAGGCATTTCTTATGAGTCGAAAAGGGGTTACATAGGCCTCGAGTACTACGGCAGGACTGTAAGTATTAAAATTCTGCCAGTGGGTATTCATATGGGGCAGCTTCAGCAAGTCTTGAGTCTCCCTGAGACGGAGGCAAAAGTTGCCGAGCTCGTTCAGCAGTATAATCATCAAGGAAGGACATTGTTGCTTGGAGTTGATGACATGGACATATTTAAAGGCATTAGTTTGAAATTATTGGCAATGGAACAACTTCTATTGCAGCACCCAGAGAAGCAGGGGAAGGTTGTTTTGGTGCAGATAGCCAATCCTGCTAGAGGCAAAGGAAAGGATGTCCAAGAAGTGCAGGACGAAACAAATTCGACAGTGAAGCGAATTAATGAAGTATTTGGAAGGCCTGGATATCAACCAGTTATATTGATTGATAAGCCACTTAAGTTTTATGAAAGGATTGCTTATTATGTTGTTGCGGAGTGTTGCCTGGTCACTGCTGTCAGGGATGGCATGAACCTTATACCATACGAGTATATAATTAGTCGTCAAGGAAATGAGAGTCTGGATAAGGTTCTGAAACTGGACTCTTCTACACCAAAGAAGAGCATGTTAGTTGTGTCTGAGTTTATTGGGTGTTCTCCCTCTTTGAGCGGAGCAATCCGAGTGAATCCATGGAACATTGATGTAGTTGCCGACGCAATGGACTCTGCTTTAGTAATGCCTGAGCCAGAGAAGCAACTTAGGCATGAGAAACATTACAGATATGTTAGCACCCATGATGTTGGATACTGGGCTCGCAGTTTCTTACAAGATTTGGAGAGAACATGCAAGGATCATGTGAGACGAAGATGTTGGGGTATTGGATTTGGCTTAAGTTTCAGAGTTGTTGCACTTGATCCGAATTTTAGGAAGCTTTCAATGGAGCATATAGTTTCAGCATATAAAAGGACAACAACCAGGGCAATCCTTCTGGACTACGATGGAACTTTGATGCCTCAAAATGCAATTGATAAGAAACCAAGTGCTAAAACCATTGAAATCATCAAATCTTTGTGCAGAGACAAGAACAATATGGTGTTCATCGTCAGTGCTAGAAGCCGAAAGACGCTAGCTGACTGGTTTCCAACTTGTGAGAAACTTGGTATTGCAGCTGAGCATGGATACTTCTTGAGGTATTGCTTGATATTCTAACATATTTCCTTGTTATATGTTCTCATAATTTACGCACAGGTTCAAATTTCAAATGGTTCTTTGAATTTACAGGATGAATCAAGATGAAGAATGGGAAACATGTATACCAGAAGTAGAATGTTGTTGGAAAGAAATTGCTGAGCCTGTTATGCAACTTTACACTGAAACTACTGATGGATCGGTTATTGAAGACAAGGAAACATCAATGGTATGGTCTTACGAGGATGCGGATCCTGATTTTGGATCATGTCAGGCTAAAGAACTTCTTGATCACCTTGAAAGTGTGCTGGCTAATGAACCAGTCACTGTCAAGAGTGGACAGAATATAGTGGAAGTTAAGCCCCAGGTATGTACTTCTCTTTCTTGACTATAACGTTGGCTTGTAGTGGTATTTGCTCTCCTGTAGAAATCAAGGGCATTTGCAGCAGCAGAAACACTTATGTCGCTCGCTTGCAGACTTATGTTGCTCGGACTCTTTCAAAAAGTTGACTTGTGCATGTCGGATCCTCCATCTGGCACAAGTGTGACTGTACTTTTTGTAGAGTCCAAACAACATAGCTGCAGACTGCATGAGTTAAAAACTAACTGTTGTTTTTGCAAGATATTTGCTTTTGCATATATCTCAGTTTTTCGTTAGAGGTGGGATGATTCATTTATAAGGTGAAATACTAGGTTTTTCAATCTTAATGGATTCTCAGTTAGAAAAGCTTAGGAAGTTTCTTTGTTTATAACTTGAATTGGTTGCATATGATTAGTAATATAATAATATAAGATTCTAGATCATCAAAGTTGAAAATAGAGAGACTCTTAGACTAGTAATGCCAGCATACCTACTTGCAGATATGTGACTTAACGATAAGTTTTTTCTATTGTCAACTTGCGTACATTATATTTCAGTGAAGCAGACTGCAGATACAAACTCCTTTAGAGATAAAAGTACTCCCACATTTCAATTTGTTTGTAGAGTTTTGATGGTTTTGACTCAACACAGAGTTAAGGAAGAATTTTTTTTTTTGAATTTGGTGGTCTTAAACTAAAGATGCGTACAATGTACCAAAAATGTCTTTTGATCTTGTGCTCTTAAACATACGACGTGGAAAATTAGAATTAAAGAGTTTCTCGAAAAGGAAAGAGACATTCTTTTTTAAACGGACTACAAAGGAAAGTAATACAAACAAATTGAAAGAAGGGAGTACTTATTTGAATCCGTGCTTTTTTCTATTTTCTCAGGAAAAAAAACTCAAACTGAAAAAAGGTGAGTCGAGAGGAATTAACCATGGGACCTCATATGTGAAACATTTTGTTATCTTCGTTTGTGCATTCTCTTTAATTTCTTTATTGGTATGATTTATACACCGGGGAGAGGGGCTGACTGCGTAAATCATATACAATTTTGCATTGCAACTCTATATTGTGGCACAGTTCTAAACCTCACATTTGCCCTCTAAACATTTTAATCCTTGAGATATGGTTAATGTATGTATTGTGAATATGTGTTCCTTCTTTCAGGGTGTAAGCAAAGGGCTCGTTGCCAAGCGCCTCCTTAACGAAATGCAAGAGAAAGGAATGTCACCAGATTTTGTCCTCTGCATAGGAGATGACCGATCAGATGAAGACATGTTTGAGGTGATCATGAGCTCGGTGTCTGGACCGTCCATGGCTCCAGCAGCCGAAGTCTTTGCTTGTACTGTTGGCCGAAAGCCCAGCAAGGCCAAATACTATCTCGATGACACTACCGAGATAGTTAGGCTGATGCAGGGTTTGGCCTCTGTTGCTGACCAAATGTTACCACAGATGTAAAGGCCAGATGAGGTCTTTCTCAGTTTTCTTGTTTATTGATAAGTTGTAAATTTATGGAATTATAGAAAAACTGCAGCAGTACTTGAATGTCTCTTTGTTTTCTTGTTTATTGGTGAGTTGTAAATTAATGGAATTATAGAGAAACTGTATTTTGTTCGATTCGCGCCCACCACATCTATTACATTTGCCTCTTACCTCCACTAGGTAGTGGTAAGGTTTTGTGTACACTTTATCCTTTTTCAGATCTCACCCGCAGGAGTACACTATGTATGTATTTTGTTGTTGTATTGGAAGTTCTTGACTTGATTACCCTCTTAAGGGTGTGCTTGGTATGAAAGAAAACATTTGAATTTCAGTTTTTCAAGGTTTGGTTGGTTTGATAAATGTATTTTCCTTGCTAAATCAGGAAAATGAATTTCGGGGGGTGAGTAGGGAAAATAAATTTCATAAGTGGAATTTCATATTGACTGTCACCTTGTTCACACTCGAACTCCCATAATATTTATTTGGATTACATTGGATATATATTTATTGTTATATTTAGAAGTTGCTTTAAAAGTACTAGACTTGATTTTACTACAAGGGGTGTTTGGGTTAAAAAAATTTAAATTTCAATACTTCTCAATGTTTTGATTGGTTTTGAAAAAAAAAATAATTATTTTTAGGAAATCAAGTTTCTTGAAAATTAGCTATACAATTTTCGTAGATGTAATAGGAAAAATAAGCTTCACAAGTGATTCTTACTTGTTTTCTCTAGAGAAAATGTTTGCCACTATTTTTGACTAATCAAACACGAGAATATTACAAAATATTTCCTAAAAATCTTTTCTTTTCTATACCAAACACACCCTTAATGATGCAAGGTGTTTGGGAAAATTTTTAACCTAAAAGAGATAATATTATACCATATTAAATACTTGCATCTTTTTGTATTATTTGAAGTTTTTAGTGTGAAATTATTAGTTTTTCTCTTTCCATCTTTTCTAACTCTCATATATGTGATCATATTCTTTGTGCTCCCACTAAAGTTTAGTCCAAGAAAATATTGCCAAAATTGTGCAAGACAACAAGATGTAACAAACTAATGAGATAAAGAAGATAATCGCCTGAATCGGATGATGGACACTCCTAATTATATTCATATCTAAGCTCTCGTTTGTTTATACATAATTTTTATTTTTTTCTAAATACTTTTCAAAAGAGCATTTGGATATATTGAATCTTTTTCGAAGATAAAATTCAGGTTCGAAAAAAGTGGTTTTGACAAGATTTTCATGTGTTCATTTTTTCTTTTTTGCGCTCACAATATTTTAACTTTCTATTTTTATTTTTTTCAATTGAATGATTGAAAAAAAATTTTGATTTTCTAACTATCTTTTTTTTTCCAATTTTTTTTAGATCCAAAAACATTTACTCAAATGCCTCTTTCTCAAAACTAACACGTCTAAATGTCCCTTTCCATAATGTGTAAATGACTCTCTGATGTGTACTTTCATGGGAAGTGTAAAAGACAAAATCTATGCGTTCCCACTTGAAAGATTTTACTCGTTTTAATTTATTTATTTTAATTTAACTCGATATGAAATTTTATGAAATAAAAAATAACTTTTAAATTTGTCACTATCAAACTAAGCTCTCGTTTAATCATAGACTATTTCAATATATATGTCACATAGTATATTTGTTTTAAAAGTTGCTCATAAAAATATAACATTTAAAAAAAATAAACAAATAAGCCAAGTAAATTTATAAGGTGTAGTAGTAATAACTATCATCAGCAATGGTGATATAATTATTAGTGCTTGTTATCATATTGTTGTTGTCATTGATGAATCCTTTTTTGGATTTTATTTAATCGTAGTTTTATATCAATATAATTTAATTATTTTAAATTTTATCTGAAATTTTTGTAACAATTCAAATTTGATCATGATCGACACGTATAAAGGTTTACTAAGATAGAATAATTCATATATTAAATTAATTAATAAGATCATAAATCTAAGTATTCCGACCTAAGGACCACAATCATAAGAGAGAGATGAGTGTAATATTACAAGATATACTAAATTACTCCAAGAATAAGCAAAGGAGAATTGGTCTTCAACTTTTTAGGTCAAAGTCATTCACCTTGACTTAAATCTATTTTTCCTTTTTTTCTTTTGTTTTTATTTAGATCCGGTATTTTTATTAGATCAGTTTAATTAAATTTGAAATCACACGTTGTAGGGTTTATTGATGAAGCCAGAGGTGAATGCAGAACTTCTAATTAAGTGTGAAGAGATCTCAACCATCCAATCACAAAACGTTAATGTTAGAATTACTATTTTCCTTTTATATTTTACCTTTTTTATTTTCTTTTTTTCTTTATTTGAAAATTATGAAATTAATAAAAAAAATTTAATGAATAGTGAAGTTAATGACAATAATTATATTTTTCTTTGCATGGTTTTTTATTGAATAAAAAAGAAAAAAAATAACAAAACAAGAAGGTATTCAAATTATGATTTCCTTCAAAAGTCTAATAACTTTTGCAGGATATAAGTTGTAAGAGAAGTTTTTTTACAGGGAGAATTTTGACTATTTTCTTTAATTTTTTATAGTTAAAATCTTTGACTATTTTTTAATTTTTTTAAAAAAAAAGACAATTTTTTTTTAACTATGAATGGCACAAAATATATTAGTTCAAATTCCTACATATATATATTTTTTCATCTCCAATATATTTTGCCTACATAATTAACACTTACTACTTTAATATATACATAAAAACATAAATCTTATATTTTTTATTATTATTTCAATAGATGATTATACAATATAGTGTTTTCTTAACTAAATTTCACTCCCTATTTCCTTATTATTATTTTTTTATAAAGATAACAAAATTATTAGGTCATAGTATGTGAGCTGCGTATCGAACTAAAATACATACGTTTTTCATTATAGTCATCAATATATATATTATATTGTTTAATTAGGAAATTAACTAATACTTTGAAATCAAGAAAAATCTTTTATTTGAGAAGCTACTATTTCTTTTAAATATATACACCATAATAATTGGAATAAACTAACTACAAACAGTGGAAGAAGACCTTTTCTAGGTTCTTCACCTTTAATTTGATCAAAAAACTTTCCAAGAGTTCAATTAAGTTATATTATATATATTATTGGTGTAACAAATTTTACAAAAGGAAATATTGAATCAGAGTCGAATTTAAAATTTATGAGTTATATCGACATATTATTGCCATAATTCTAAGAATGTATACTTTTCATCTGTCCACTTTTAATATTATAATTCTTTTAGAGTGAAATAATAAAAATATAACATCTTATAATATATTTTTTGTTAATCTAATTTAATTTTAAATATTAACTAAATAAACTTTAAAAAAGCATGATATAACAAAAGTGAATAAATTCATTTAATTTGGGTAAAGTGAAAATTCTTAATCTAAATGTGAACACTGCCAATTATATTCAAGACAAGAATGGGTAAACTTTCATATTATAGTCTTTATTGGTACTTTTCTTTTGGTAGAAATCAACACATTATATAAAGAAAAATTACTATATCCTTTTCAAAGTTACTTTTTTATGTCTCTAATTACTAGTCTATTTTCTTAATTTTTAGTTATTTTTAATTATTTGTCTATTTTAATAAATTAAAAAAAAGCATTTTTAGCGTATTATACCTCAATTAAATTAGTTTTTTAAAAAATAAAATTTCATGAAAATCATAAGTTTTTAGTTCATCCACTCCATAATTAATATGATTTTGATAGTAAATTCACTAGGTTAATAAATTTTTTTCTTAATAGATATGTTAATTCAAAAGTGAATAGCTAATTAGACACGAAAAAAATACTTAACTTTGTATAGTAATTTTAATTTTATTATTTTGTTTTCACTCTTAGTACTTAATAATTAAATTTAGAGTTCCACGATATCATACATAAAGTTTAGTTTATAGTTCCACAGTAAGATGACACGAAGGGAGTAAATGTTTCCCCTCAGAGATTTAAAGTTATAATTTATAAAATATAATTTTTCACCGAATAAATTTCTTTCACTCAAATCTTACATGTGTATATTTATTATATATTGATAAAATATAATATTTTATCAACTCAATTATATCATATATTAACTTGAAATTATACATAAATTTTTAAATTTTAAATCTTGAATTAGTTTCCTCTTCAACAAAACAAGTCATAATCTCACTCATTAACATATTATAAAAATAGATAGACCAGTTAAAACAAGGGATTATTACAGCTAACAAACAAGAAAGAAAAAGAAATTAAAGAAAATGAAGTTTCCCCTAGACCTTCCTATCAAGTCATTTTCTCAATTTAATTTTTTCTTTTCAAACTTATATATATCTTTATATATATACACATTATTGATAAAATAAAACTATAGTCTCAACTAAAATTCACACATTCTTCTTCTCTCTATTTTCCCTCTTTATAACCCCTTCATATCCTTCCAACACAAGTGTCCATCATTAGAAGTTGCATCTCTATTCTGGGCACGCATCGAAAAAAGTGCTCTGCTAATGAAATTGATCCACTAATAATTATTTCAATCAAGATCGAGCACGCTTATCTCGAAAAAAAAGAGACATGAGTAATAATAATATTGTGGAGAAGGCAATCAAGAGTTTAGGAAAAGGATTTGATTTAACATGTGATTTTAGACTAAAGTATTGTAAAGGAAATGAAAGGCTTGTGTTACTAAATGAAAAATTGAAGAAAGAGTTGATGGTGCCTGGTTTTGGAGCTTATGAAAATGTACCAATTGATATTAAGTGTGATAAAGGTGATAGAGTTAGATTTCAATCTGATATTCTTGATTTTAATCAGGTACTTTTAACTTTATTATTATTATATCAATCTCCTCTTCTTTTTTTCTTTATTTTTTGGTTTCGATCAGATGTGAGAGAGTTGCTCGAATGATAAGTACCCCTCACTTTCAACTCGATAAGGTTGTGAGTTTGACTCACTAAAGGCGAGGGAGCTCTAAGGGAAGGGTAAAAAAGAACGTTATTTAAAGTTGTGTTTGGTTGGAATTCAAATAGATTTTATTAGTATAATTTTATAAGTAGAGATAGAAAAGATAATACACAGACTTTATTCTCTGTTTTCGTTAAATAAAAAAGGATGTTAGGTGGTTTGATTGGAGTAAAAAAAGATACGTGATCGTTTTGTATACTTATTTATGATATTTAATAAGTACGCAGAAAATATGTTTAATAATATTTTTGTGTAACTTGTTATAGTCAAAAATACTATAGAAGTGGGGTGGAGCGAATGTAATGGCATAGCCACATAAACGAAAGAATAATCAGTTAAACAAAGTTTATTAAAAAATTATATTATGCATATAGAAAATTTTATTTACGTAGAGATAAGAAAAATTACATTTTAATATACTCAAATAATGTTGGGGGGGGTGACAAAGAAACAATTTGTATGAAATTCCACTTGTCATACTTTCGTTCCTGACTTTTAAGGAATTTATTTTCTTACGGATCAATCAAATATGAGAAAAAGTAAAAAAAAAGAAAATCTTCGTATCAAATGCATTTTAATTATTTACAAAATGTTTTTTTTTTAATTTTTGGAACAGATGTCTGAATATATAAATAGGAGAAGTTCAGTGCCTGGAAAAATACCATCTGGACTGTTTAATTCAATGTTTGGATTTGAGAGTGGTTCATGGGCTAATGATGCAGCAAATACAAAGTATTTGGGGCTTGATGGTTATTTCATCATATTATTTGATGTTCATATTGATAGATATTCACTTGTTTTGGATAATCAAGTTGTTAATGATGTTCCTTCCACTTGGGATCCTGCAGCACTTGCAAGGTAATTAACATTGTCTACTTATTTAGTTTTCGATATCTGCTTTGAGACTTATCTGATTAATTATGTGTCACATAAAATATATTTGTAAAAGAAGCATTGAAAATACCTTTAAATTATGCGTGATTTGTTGCTTCCATTCTTGAATTATAGACCGCCTTAGAAACACTCCTTTACTTGACAAACTGAACTAAAATATACTTCCGACCTTGTAACATGATTGAAATACTTTCTTAAATTCTCGCCAATTTTATGGGTGTTTTCAACACTTCTTTCGGCTTTTTATTCAGAGTCGCATGCTCTTCCAAGAATTTGAGACTACTTGATATATCGTGTTGCAAATTAAGAGTGTATCTAGGTTTAGTTAGTCAAGTACACGAGTGTTTTTACGGATATCAATAGTTCAAGAATAAAACTAATAATTTACGCTGAGTTTAAGAGTATTTTCAATACTTCTCTCTTCATTTAAAGGGGGAAATACTCTATTATGTTTTTTTTTTTAATTTTAAGTATTTGAACTCGAAAACTCTAATTAATGACGAATGAAATTTATCCATGGTAAATATGTGAAATACCACAAAATTACTCAGATTTCATACAACCAAACTTATAATTTGTTCACATTGTAGGGACTTAAAAGTGTGAAACTTTTTTCATTAAAAGAAAAGGAATAAATAAATAAAATTATAGGAGTAACATTTTGGGATAGGTATATATTATAATTAATTGACTTTGGAATTAATTATATAGTTCATAATTATTCCATTTCTCTGTTTTGACCAAGTCTACAAAAAATAACTCTGTTTCTTGATCTTACACTTATTCCACAACAACATTAATATAAAATAAAAACTTAAAGAAAGAAAACTTGGCAATGGGGAGAATAAGTCTTAACTATTGAATTCATAAAGTCAAAAATCATTAAGATTTAAGTAGATTAGGTATACTATGGTGTAGAAAGATGACAATACGCTTTATTCTTTTTTAGTTTCTCACTCAATCTTCTATTTTGAGGTTCGACTAATTTAAATTCACATGAATAAATTTCACACTGAGTTTCTGCTATGTACAGGTGTCAGGGAAAGACCAGACCAAAGAGTTTATTGTATGCAGTTTTATCCTGAATTTTTACAAAAACATGTTTTTTCTAACCTAAATTCCTGACCTCTTAATTACACGATCACAATAATTTTACCATTTACGTTAAGTTTTCCTTTCTAATTAGTTGTAAATGGAGTTAAAGTTATCGAATTCTGAGGAGTCGATATCAATCAATATTTGATATATATGTAATTGAATATTTCATTTAAATACAAAGAAATTAACTATTTGTTAATTGTGATAGGTTTATTGAAAAATATGGTACACACATAATAGTGGGGTTAAGTATTGGAGGACAAGATGTGGTCCTAGTGAGGCAAGACAAATTATCAAACATGGAACCATCACAACTCAAGAACCACTTGGATGAACTTGGTGATCAATTATTCACTGGCATTTGCAACTATTGTCCACAACAATTCAAATCAAGAGAACAAAAACATAAGGTTTTTTTCCTTTACTTTTTTTTTTATAATCTCACACTCGATTTTCGATATGTGTATTGTGAAAGTATGACTATTTTGGATTCTCGTCCATTAAAGAGGGAAACATATTCTATCAGGATTTTTCCTATAGATTGGCCAATTCAATCCTCCGAACGGGAAAATCATTTCAAAATCTTTGAACATATTCGAGGATTTAATGTTATTAATGTAACTCAATCAGGGCTCAAACCTGAGATCCTTTGATTAATTGTTGATAAATACTATCCATAATGCTATTACCCTCGATTGTTTTTCCGTAATCTTTCTCTAACCTATTAATATAAAAATGTGGAGACATTTCTTTTTCCACACCTAAAACTCGAATTTAAAAGAAATATAATTAATTATTACTCTCTGTTTGACTTGGCACGGAGTTTAAGAAAATAAAAAAGATTTTTGATCGTATAGTCCTAAATTAAAGTTATGTCAAATGTACAAAATTGTCCTTTAATTTTATGGTCTTAAACATACCATGTGTAAAATTGTTACCAAAAAAAGAAAAAGGTCATTCTTTTTTAAACAAATTAAAAAAAAGAGGTAATTCTTTTTTAAACGGATGGAGTATATAACTTCAATTGAACTGATTTTTTTCTTTTCTTTTTCATTTTTATTTCTGAATTGCAGGCATTCAATATTTTTGATCCACAACCCAACATCTTTAGCAGCTTTCCATCAGCAACAACCAAAAATGTAAGTTGACAATTGTATATGTTAATTTTCAATTTTATATTGAAAAATGCACCTAAAAGTCAAAAAATACTGACTTATAATCACCTAAAATTTTCAATGTCCCAAAAAAATTAATTTCTAACACTTAAAAAGTTCTTATCAGTACTTAATGCTTATCAATCATTTACGACTTTGTTAAAATCAAATGAGTTATGGTGAAATGGTACAAAAAAATTTCACTTTTAATTAGAAATTTCAATTTTCAAACATCTAGTAATCAAAATGATATTGTTAGGAGTAGTCTAGCGCTCAAAAGTGGAACGTATAATGTGCAAATTTAAATTTAATTAGTAATTAAAGCCCCAATACAAATATCAAATCGAATTTAGTCATAAATTGTTAGGTCAATTTTCTTGCTTTGATTTGTATCATCATAAACAGTCATAGGTCTAATTCTCCAGCTAATTGTGTTAAACTTTTGACATTAAGAAGCTTCTAATTAACATAATCCATCACACATGGGAGATTCTTTGAATTTAGCTCATCAAAAAATTAGCAAAAATATAAAAAGTCTAAAGATTTTCAGGTCAATATTAACAACTAGATCTCTAAAAATACTGAAAATAATTCAATGTGAAATAATTTTATATACATTAATCTAGCTGGAAGAATCAAAGAAAATCAAATTTGAGCTTTTGGTTGACCATCAATTAAAAAAAAAGAAGGGATAATTTCATGAACGAAATATGATGCGTTCACGTAAAATTCTAAAACGAGTCACATTCAAAAAAGATGTGATGTACTTTAACAATCTATACTGTGACGGAACTAAGTAGAGTCAATTGTCAAAGGATTCTATCAAACACATTTCATCGAAAAATTATATTATATTATGTAACTTAATATAAAAACATTATATAATTTTTTTTTTCTATTGCAGGGTGTAACTGTGATATGTTCAAAAAGAGGTGGAGATTTAACAGCAAATACACATAGTGAATGGCTTCTAACAGTGCCTTCAATGCCAGATGCTATTGCCTTTAACTTCATTCCTATTACTTCACTTCTCAAAGGTGTTCCTGGCAAGGGCTTTTTATCACATGCTATCAACCTTTATCTTAGATGTAAGTTAATAATATACTTTTCTCTTTTTATATAGTCTCAAAATAACGATACAATTATCTTCGTGCAACCTATAAGTTACGTAGAGTGTATGAACTACCTACATCATACATTCCTTGCGCAAGCGTGAGATGTTAGGTGCATCAGATTATTTTTTTTTAAAAATAAAGATGTAGTATTATCGAAACTACACTAACAATATAGTTACATTACATTTTTGAATCGTAGAATCAACCATCGATATATACAACCTAGGAGACAACCTTTTTTTCAGATCGATTTAACATGAGATATTTCGTTCACGAGGATTTCTTTGTCTTATGTAGTCTAAAATTAATATTAGAGAGGATTGTTTCAAGATTTTATTTTTTTTTATTTTGAAGTAACATCCTTTCCCATATATTTTCTTGAATAAATGCAAAGTCGAATAATTTAATTTATATTATTATATTGATTTGCAGATAAGCCACCCATAGCAGATTTGCAATATTTTCTGGATTTTCAAGCCCACAAAATTTGGGCTCCTATTCACAATGATCTTCCTTTAGGCCCAACTACAAATAGGTCCATTAGACCTCCAGCCATTCATTTCAATTTGATGGGCCCAAAGCTATATGTAAACCCAACTCAGGTAAAAGTTTCAACTTTATGTACCTCAAATTAATGCTCCTCAAGTTTCATTTTACGTGAGTGTGTCTGATATATGTAAGTTATGTTTGCTCAGACTCTTCAAACCATGTTATCAGGCATGTGTCAGATCCAACAAAGTAATTTAGTTTTGGAGGATCCGACATGCACACGGAAGATCTTGAAGAGTTGGAGAGACATAAATAATGAAAAATTCTCTTTCTTCATTTTCGAAAAATAGATTTTTCTGGAAATCCGTCAACATTTTTTCTTCCCCAGTTTCCACCCTTCAACACAGCTCATCTCATACAATTCTTAACTCCCACCTCTCACAATATTTATCTAGATTATACACGTATATTTTTAGTATATGCCTCATATTATCTACTTATATATACCCAAAATTAAAAGATCATAAATATTATCAGAGAAAAAAATTAGATAACTCATTTATATATGACCTATATATATTTGCTTTTAACTCTAGAAATCCAAATTAATGCTGTTAATTATATCTTACTGTATTGTCAGGTAATAGTTGGGAAGACACCTGTAACTGGAATACGACTTTATCTTGAAGGAGTAAAGTGTGATAGGTAATTCCTTTTCCTAATCAAATATAATTTTTTTCGTTTCATTTCATGTGATACGATTACTGTCATTCGTAGAATAAAAAACAAACCTTATAACCTAAGCTAATAAAGATAGTGGTTGTTTCAGGCTGGCCATACATTTACAACACTTGATAAACACTCCAGTACTCCTACAAGACAAAATAGACGATCCGCTGACGTGGCGCGGGTCCGAAGACACACCCGACCATCGATATTTCGAACCCATCCAGTGGAAAAAATTCTCACACGTATGCACGGCTCCTGTAAAGTACGATCCGAATTGGGCACCATACGAAAATGGCTTTAGTTTCATCGTTACGGGTGCTCAACTCCACGTTAAAAAACACGATACAAAGAGTGTCTTACATCTCAGATTGTTATATTCTAAAGTTTCTAACTCATGTATCGTGCAGTCTCAGTGGATGCAATGTGCCTTTGAGAGTTGCACGAAATCATCATCGGGTTTTTTATCAGCTATTAGTGGTGCATCCTCGATTCCCGGGTTTTTATCCGAAAAACCGGTGGTGGTGGACTCGGGTGTGTACCCGACGGGCCCACCGGTGCCGGTGCATACCCAAAAGCTACTTAAATTTGTGGATACAACACAATTGTGTAGAGGCCCATTGGATAGTCCAGGTCATTGGTTGGTTACCGGGGCAAAATTGGACTTGGAAAGAGGGAAAATTTGCTTGCGTGTTAAATTTTCCTTGCTAAATATCTCTTCTTAATCTTTTACGTCTAGTAATACTCGTTGTGGACTTCAGTTAATTCAGATTCATAAAGAAAAAGTATTTTAAAAGGTAATAGTATTTTTTATCAAAGACGACTTTATTTATAGAGTTTGAGAGTCGAAATCCCCAAACAAAGGATGGAGATATATATATTGTTTATTTCTTGAGAAGTCCCCAAAAATGTGGGTTGTAATTAGTTATTTTGATTAATTGGCTTGTGCAATGTATATAAGTTATAATATGGGGTAAAATATAGAACTTGAGTTTAATTGGAGAGTTATTCATTTTATTTATTTGTTTATTATTGGCATATGTACTAAGAAGGGAAAAGGGGCAGAGTAAAGTGTTTTTTTAATTTTATTTTATATGTTGGTACAAAAATTATACATTTCATTTTATTTGGGGAGAAAGAATAAATATATTTTCGAACTATGTAAATAATATGCAGATATTCTCTGTCATACTTTTGAGACATTGATGTTTTTGCTGTTCAAAAATTAGAACATATATATCCTTTATACTAACATACATATACTTGTCATAATTTTATCTACCGATTGATATTTATTAAATATTGAATTGAGATAAGATTGTGTCACTTGTCTCTATCTAGTCTCCTGTTAGAGTGAATCCATATATGCTCTAGTTTTTTTATCGCAGAAGAATCAATGTCCTAAAAATATAATATCTGCATATTTTTACAATAGTTCGAAAGTATATTTCATTATTTTTTTTTTATGTATCTCTTAAAAACATAAAATATAATGACCATTTCACTAAAATTATCCTTATTTCTTTTATCTTATAACAATTTAATACTTACTATTTTTATTTATATCATATTAATTTCTCTCCGTATTTATTAGAGTATGGGGGATGAAGGTGGACAATAAATCTTGTTTTGATTTTCCCAAGGAAAAAAATAATATCCTTGCTCACATATTACAAGAACTTACAAAATACAAGGATAACGTCAATTAAAAAATGCTACTACTACTTGACAATTAAATAATAACCCTACCATAAACTGAATTAAAAAATGCTATTTTTTTATATTAAAAAAAAATATCCTTTTTGTGAATCCCTCTATTAAACAAATTAAGTCAACTCTATCTTAAAAGTTTTTTAATCCCATCCACATATTATATAGGAGAAGATCAAGAAGGGTATTATGAGCAAGAATTATTCAAAATGACAACATCTTTCCCTATGAATGGTGGTGATGCTGTTTATAGCTACTCCAAAAACTCCCAAATACAGGTATTCTTTTCTTGCACTATTGTTGAATCTCAATCACTTATTATAAACTAATTATTTTTTGAAATGTTATGTATTTTGTAGAGAGAAGTGTTAGATGGTGCAAAGGAGATGATGAAAGAAGCAATTATTAAAAATCTTGACATCAAAAACATGTTTACTTATTCTTCAAACACATTTAATATTATAGAGTTGGGATGTTCAATTGGACCAAACACATTCAACTCAATGCAACATATTGTACAAGTTGTAAAGGAAAAGTGCCATGATAACAATCTTGAATTCCAAGTATTTTTCAATGATCATGTCAACAATGATTTCAACACCCTCTTTCGATCACTCCCTATCGATCGATCCTACTATGCATGTGGAGTTCCAGGATCTTTTCATGGTAGATTATTTCCATCGCGATCCATACATTTTGCACATTCTTCTTGTGCTATACATTGGTTATCTAAGGTTCCAAAAGAATTGTTAGATGAAAAAACCCTAGCATGGAATAAGGGATTGATTCACTATGTTGGTGCATCAAGTATTGTAGTGAATGCTTATGTTGCTCAATTTGAAAAGGACATGGAAATGTTCTTTAATGCAAGAGCTGAGGAAATTGTCCCTGGAGGAATGATGGTGATTCTTTCACCATTTTCGGGTTATCGTTACCTCAATTTTTTTGGCTCTACTCTTATGGATTTGGTAAATGAGGTAAGATAATGATAACTCGCTTCAGTCTCATTTTATATGACGTGTTTTGTTTTATCTGATAAATGAGGTAAGATAATGATAACTCGCTTCAGTCTCATTTTACGTGAATTTTGTTTTATCGTATTGAGTGCTAAATTATTTTTTTTTTTGACATATAGGGAATGCTAGATGAATCTCTAGTTGACTCATTCAATGTGCCAGTGTATTTTCCCTCTATTGAAGACATGACTAAAGTGGTGGAGAAAAATAATTTTTTTAGCATTGAGAGAATAGAATTAACATATCCTAAATCAAAACTTGTGGATGAGGCTGATGCAAAGACTTTAATTATAAACCTAACAGCTGTTTTACAACAAGTTTTTATCAATCATTTTGGGAATGAAATAACAGAAGAAACTTTTACAAGGACTATACTCAAAAGTGAAGAGATCTCAGCATGGATGAAAATAAATTATGAAAAAGCATGTCAATTATTTGTTGCTTTAAAGCGGAAATAAATTATTTTTTTGTCAAAGATAAGGTCTATGGAGATGGACATGACATGCATATGTAATAGGACAAGTTTCTTTTGTGTGTTTTTTTTCTAATAATTATTTTGGATTTTTCCCCTCATTTTCCTTTATTTATGTGCTATATAAAGAAAATTGAGAAGTTTTTTTATTAATAATCCTTATGTCTAGTGCTAATGAACAACAATAGACATGTAACACTATATCTACTTATTGAGTGAAAAGATACCACTTTTTTGGAGTGCTTGTGAAATTGTTTGTTTTTTTTTTACTATTTTTTATGTATTAATTTGTCTGGCTTGATTTAGAATATGAAGATCAAATGAATTAATATATTGATAAAAAATAATTTATTTTACTATCGAAATAATAACTAAGAGAAACAAATTAAAACAACGGAGTAGCTCTTGAAAAGTATACACATCCAACACATAAACTTCTAAACGACAAAAAGGTTTGTAAGTGTTTTTTCGATCATGATAAATAATTTGATACTAAGAAAGGAATCCTTAGCTAAGAGGGAGGCTAGTTAAGATCATCAATGAAGAGACTTTTCAATTAAATAAAGTAAAATCAATCCAAAAACATTAGATAATAAGAGATACATAAGAAATTTCATCATGAATGAAAGTTGAATGAAAGTTGAGTACAAGAAAGCAAGTCAATTTTTTGTTGTTTTGAAACGTAAAATAAATTAGCCTACTCATCGAGCTCCCAACAAATGAGATCGTCATCCTATATCATCCAGATTTGGATCGTAACTAAAAGGCTCGTGTTGTCCCTGATTTGGATCGTAACATATATGACATTATATAATTATATTATGTTATTGTGAGAAGTAAATTAGCCTACTCATCGAGCTCCCAACAAATGAGATCGTCATCCTATATCATCCAGATTTGGATCGTAACTAAAAGGCTCGTGTTGTCCCTGATTTGGATCGTAACATATATGACATTATATAATTATATTATGTTATTGTGAGATTTGAAATTACATTATAATGTGACAAATAACATATATTTTTTTAAATTATATTTCAGAAAAGAATATCAAAAGAGTCATCTATGCATTTTTGCTAATATCTAATGATGTGTCATTGATGTGTATGTGTAAGTTCACTATCAATAAATATATTTTTAATATTTATTGGTAGAATTATGTAAATTAATGGTCTCATTAATGTTACAAGTCGCAATCGTAATCATGTGAAAAATTGTACCAATTCATTTTAATTAATTAATTTATTAATATAAATAAGTTATTTCAAATGATGTTAGAAATTTGCTCCTAGAATATATCTAGCCACTCAAAAGAAATATTGTGAATATATTTTAGTACATATTACAATAGTTACTTTAATTTTAATAATTACTAAAATTTCAGTAGCTTAATTTGTTTTTGCGTAGATTTTGGACATTAAAAAGCATTTCTTTATATAAGAATTTCTTTAATTTAGAAAATATATAAATTCTTTTGGATAAATAAAGTAAGTTAATGATTTCTTTCAAGTAAAAAAAAAATGTATAACCAAAGAATATTTATTTTAAATAAAAAAAATTATTTGGGAAAACGGGACAGGAAAAAGAAATAAAGATAGGATACAAACATCAATCAATCAATTTCATGAAGAGATATATAGGAAAAAAATACCCATTACAAAAATGAGGAAGAAAATAACTTAGTAAATGTTTTTTCCACCACAATTATTGATAGAAAATGGTCACTAATTAATTAATAATGATAGAATATCTATATTTGAATTCAAATAGATAATTTGATTCTCGAAATATTTTTTTTAAAAATAATAATAAAAAAGAAATAATTAAAACTAAGATATAAAATGACATATGAACTCAACCTTAAGAAAAAAGGTGGTAGGCATGTTAATTACGCAAATAGCCATTATAATAAATTTAATTATGTTACATAGCTATAGTTTGCTTATAAACAAGTTGTAGCTACAATTTAAGTTGAATCGTTTGTATAATTCACAAATTTGTATCATTTGAATTTTATAATTCGCAAGTACATTTGTATAATTTCGGTTATTTTTTATACAAACTCAAAATAACGAATTTATACAACTACAAATATCAAAAGTGTAAACAGTTATACAAATTTCAAATTATATAAAAGTTATACAAAATATACTATATAAAATTCAAATTATACAAATATACAATTTATGCCAAATTAAAAAAATGAACCACGTAATTATAACTTAAATTAGATCGCGAATTATAATTAAGATAAACTATAACTATGTTAAATAATTAATTAATATATATTTACTTATACACATAACTTTCTCTTAATTTATTAAAATTAAATAAAATAAAATATAAATTTATACACATAACATTCACATAAACAACTCTATGCACAAAAACAAGAAGTAAAACTTGCGTATAATAGATTTTCCTAGTTCAACTAGTAAATAATTTAAGAATATATTATGTGTCTAAGTTGTGAATGATAAAGATAACCATATTTAAAAATTGGAATATAATGGATAATCAATATAATTTTCTTTTAAATATAAGGTAAAATGTTTTTTTACACGTTATATGCTTATGATCACAAAATTAAAAATATTTGATATATTTAATACAAGTTTAATTTAAAAACATAAAATTGAAAAGTTTTTTATTTTATAAAAATTTTGATACTGAGTTAGGTTAGATCATTCTTTTTAAAACGAATTAATATATTATGTCAAAAATGAAGTATCAAATTGTAAAAGAAAAAACAACAAAAACCTAAGCCGCCAAACCTGTAGCCACGTCCCTGCCGAGCTTCTCCTCTCTGAGCTGCTTTAAGAATTTGTGATTTAACGACCCTTTTCTCTTCCCCCAATTGGGTTTACGACACCATTAACACAATTTCAAGAAATAGTGTAAATTTCCCACGAAAGTTTGGTTTCAGACGGCAGTTTTGAACCTGAAAAATCTGTTTTTGAATCAGGTATGCGAAATGTTTTTTTTTTAAATTTTGTTTTTGATCATGAAATGAATGATATTTATCAGAAACGTTGCGTTTTTTAAAAATGTATTTCTGTTATTTTTTTATTTTTTTTGATTTTGCATGCTTATTTGTAGCTAGAATGGGATTGGGGGTTCTTTTTACAAGTCTTGTAAATGATTGTGAATTGAATTTGTATGAGCTTTTGGGATTCTTATATGTGTTATATTTAGCTAATGGTTCTTTCAATAATGTTACAGAACAATGTGATGAAGGTTTTATGGTCTTTTGGGAGCAATACTATTGATGTTGCTTTGGTTTTAGGAGAAATGTTTTATATAATGTTGGTTTCGAGATTCTTGTATTCGTTAAATTGTTGATCTTATGGTAAATTTGTAAACTTTGATGATACTACATTTCAGTATCACATAAAAATCTTACTTTTCTGTACTTATTACTAATGTATAGTGTGGATTTGTTATCAATACTATGTCAGAGTTTGCTGAAGGAAGATTTCCATATGAAAGGTGTATGTGAAAGCTCATCCAATGTATAAGTTAAATTAGCTTCTAATTTACGGTGTATTGTTAAATACGGTTGCTTAAAGTTAAGTGGGACGTTGGAGTATTGTTTCTATAAATGGGAGGTCTAGTGTATTGTTTTAGTATGTTTATGTTTGAAGTAGGCTCATTTTTTTTGCTGGAATTGTGCAGGATTGCTTGATTATTGGAGTATATTTTCAGCAGGGGGAGCTAATTAGCTAAGTTAATTGGCTCTCTCTGCTTTTTGCAAAACCCGAGTCACTTCATTCGTCGAAAGAACTTTATTGTCATTTATATCCTTTTTTGGAGGTTCCTTAGCTGATTTATTATGGCAACATTGTCACATTTTTCTGGGGTTAAAACTCCCTGCCCTTCTATATTCAAAAGAAGCGTGCACTTCCCACAACTTGATTTTGTGGCTACTGTCCCCTTTGTTTCTGCGCCAAGTAAATCTGTGAAGGTTTCTTGTTGTGAAAGAGTGCAGAGATTGGTATGTAAAGCACAAGCAACTGATGTTAATCGTAAAGAGACCAAGAATGAATCTTTTGGTGAGGCTCCTGATGAATTGACATGTGTTATGAAGTTTGGTGGTTCATCAGTAGCCTCAGCCGAAAGAATGAGAGAAGTAGCTGATCTTATTCTTAGCTTTCCAGAAGAGAGACCTGTTATTGTTCTCTCAGCAATGGGAAAGACAACAAACAACCTTTTGCTGGTACTGTTTCAAAACCATTTTAAAGGATCTTTGAACATTTACAATGCGTCTTATTTATATGCATACATGTATTTCAGGCTGGTGAAAAGGCTCAGAGTTGTGGTGTTTCCAATGTTTCTGATCTGCAAGAGTTGGCTTTTATAAAGGAGCTCCATCTTAGGTGAAGATGAGAACCTGAATGTCGTTTTGTTTTCCAAGATCACTGTTCATCTATTTGATCTATTCTAATTCCTCATTTTTATGACCCTCACACAGGACAATAGACGAACTTGGAGTAGAGAGTTCTACCATTTCAAGTGAGTAATTAGTTGGAACTCCAGTGTCATGTTTGTTTTGTTCCCTTTTGGAAAAAAAAGGGTGTTGGGTAACACTTGATTTTCCAAGGTTCTTGCATTTTGTTGCCCTTGTAAATGTTAGGAGTGACATGGACTGTGGGAATTCATATGCTTATCCTAACTTACTTGGGATTGAGCTGTAGTTGTTTGTAAATGTTAGAATGCTAAATTCTTCTGAACTTTCTTGGTTAAGCCTCCATTACCTCTGTTATCCAAAGAACTCTAAAATTACCCTCCTTAGTAAAAGTGTATCTAAATGTTGTTTCTTGTATCATAGAAATTGTTTAAGGCCTACATAGTGTTTCTAAACATTTACGGAATAAATTAAAATCCAACTGTTGTATGCCCCTCATTTCATAATTGTAATGATGTAACCTTTCTAGAGGAATAAGTACAACTACTATGGATGAAAAATGCTTTCAGCAACATATTTAATGGCCTTTTAATGTTATGCATGTACTTTATTGTCTGCATCCATGGGATCTTCTATCCTTTGCAGGTGTTATACCACATTATTCTCAGAAGTAATTTTCAAACATGTCTATTTGATTGCCATATCTTAATGGAAAATTTTGCAGAGCATCTACTCGAACTGGAACAACTTTTGAATGGAATTGCTTTGATGAAAGAGTTGACTCCACGAGCAAAGGACTACTTGGTGTCCTTTGGAGAGTGTATGTCCACGAGAATATTTTCCGCATATCTGAATAAACTTGGTGTCAAAGCCCGCCAAGTATGTATATTTTTCAATTATGCCATTTTCAGAGTTCCCAAACTTCTAATATGCAATAAACTGAGTATAACTATTTTCTTGGAGTTCATTAAAATATTGTGTTCTCGGGCTCTTGATATCCATGGATTATTTTGCCAAAGTTATTAATTTGAAAATGGAGCAAAGAAAGCTTAAAGTGGTTACTTGAAACATGAGAGAGCTGGAGAAATTCTCCAGGCAATTCCAGCCTTGTGTAGTAATTATTATTTTGCTCTCTTAATCTGGTAACTACGTACATTTAACTCCATGCATCTTATTTGGTCTTTTCAGAGCGTTGACCATTTATCACATGCACGTGCAACTGATAACTGGTCAAGGTTCTGAAAAAAGTATCATGCTGATCCTGCCTTTACAGGACTGCTAACTACGTTGTTCCTTGTTTTCTTGTTGGCATCTCTTGTATTAAAGTATTGATCATCTTCTTTTGGGTTTCCTCTGCAGTATGATGCATTTGAGATGGGTATTATAACTACTGATGATTTTACTAATGCGGATATATTGGAAGCAACTTATCCTGCTGTTGCAAAGAGATTAACTGGTGATTGGATGAGTAATCCTGCAATCCCTATTGTCACTGGGTTTCTTGGGAAGGTGCTGCTTTTTAAACTTCTTCATGCATTTTTTTTGGTTGTTTTGCCCTAGTGTTTGCAGTTCGTGAATGATAATGTTGTGTGTATCTGATTGAAGGGTTGGAGAACTTGTGCTGTGACTACACTAGGTAGGGGTGGTAGTGACTTGACTGCTACAACAATCGGTAAAGCATTGGGATTACGTGAAATTCAGGTTTACTACTTGGTCACTGAATCTTGAATACACTATTTTTATTAATTGACGTCAATGTGATTGAATAAGGGGAGCCTTGACATATTTGGTAAAGTTGTTGCCATGTGACCAAAAGGTCACAAGTTCGAGCTTTGGAAACAGCCTCTTGCAGAAATGCAAGGTAATGTTGCGTACAAAGACCCTTGCCGTCTGGCTCTTGCCCGAACCCCCTGCATAGTGGGAGCTGAGTTCACCGGGATGCTGTAAATGTGCTAGAATATGTCTTTAATTTGCACTCATCCTTGTATAAGCACAAGAGGTGCTATCAAGCAAGTGTGTTATTGTTGCCTAAAATCTGAATCTCTTTTTCATATTACTGACAGGTCTGGAAGGATGTTGACGGTGTTTTGACATGTGATCCCAACATATATCCACGTGCTGAGACTGTGCCATATCTAACTTTTGATGAGGCAGCTGAACTTGCATACTTTGGTGCACAGGTATTCTTAGCTGTTTCAGAAATTAGTTGATTCTGGATATGCCACTTGTAGCTTCTTTAGTTATTTAGTGTCCTAATTGCCTATACCAACATAATAGTGCTATTCAAACCTTCGGACGAGTTAGTCAAGAAGTTTTTCCGGAGATTCTCTTTTCTGGAGGTGAATTTATGGAAAGTGATCCATTTTGGACAACCTAAAATGGAGATCTGAAGACATGAAATTGGCAGTTTTAAGTGTGTATTTAGGATAGTTATGCTGCTACCCTTATACTTTTGGCTTCCGAAAATGTTTCTACAGGTCCTTCATCCACAGTCCATGAGGCCTGCTAGAGAGGGTGATATTCCTGTTAGGGTTAAAAACTCGTATAATCCTAAAGCTCCTGGTACTCTCATCGTTAAAACAAGAGATATGAGTAAGGTGAGAGCTTCTTCATTTTTCACCAAATCATTTATCAGCAGAAATGATGTAAAGCTAACTCGATTTTGTTTCCTCCATGCTTTGCAGGCGGTACTTACAAGTATTGTTCTTAAACGAAATGTAACCATGTTGGATATTGCGAGTACCCGTATGCTTGGTCAATTCGGCTTCCTTGCAAAGGTAGTAGTTGCCAAGTAACCTTTTACTCCCTTCGTTTCAATTTGTTTGTCTTACTTGCAATATGGTACATTGTACTGTCTACATATTTTTAGTTTACGATCATAAGATTCAAATGTTTTTTACTTTCTTAAACTCCGTGCCAAGTCAAAATCATCCTAACAAATTGAAATGGAGGGAGTAGTACTTTGCCCGGAAGTCAAGTTTCTTATGTTGTTCCTGTTCAGGTTTTCTCCATCTTTGAAGACTTAGGGATTTCTGTTGATGTCGTTGCGACAAGTGAAGTTAGTATTTCCTTAACATTGGACCCATCAAAACTTTGGAGCAGAGAACTAATTCAACAGGCAAGCGTATGATTATCTTCTTTATTTCTTCATGACTTGAATAAATTTCAACTTTCTCATTCAATCTATTTTTAAGCGCTCACTCACTACCAGTTTTTGAATCGGCTCAATTCTCATATATGCATATGTTCCATACCCCTAATTTCATTGGTTTCATTTTAAGGTGTCTTTCAGGGGTGTGTTGTAACATTTTTAATAGTTGAGTCGTGCAGGAGCTAGATAACGTTGTAGAAGAACTTGAGAAAATTGCAGTTGTGAAGCTACTTCAAAACAGATCAATCATCTCTCTTATTGGCAACGTCCAGAGGTCCTCGTTGATTTTGGAAAAGGTGCTTATTACTGACCTTTTATAACGGCTGTAGACATTCATTTAGTGACCAACAGAATTTCCATTTGTTTATTTCTCTATAACTTTAGCTCAATGTGCTACTGCATGACCTAATATGTTGTCTCAAGGCTCACTCGTCGTAGTCATACTGTAGCTCGTCCCAACTCTTGAGTTTTGTCTCTGTGATTTATTAACCGGAATTCCTAGCCACCTCACAGCCCACGTGCTCACTGTCTCATTCTATCAATTGTACATTCTTCTACTTGTTCAGTGTTTGAATACTGTTACATGACACACTAGCATGCAAGTTTCTTTTGTGTTTGACATATTATCATCTTCTAACTGTGTCCGCTTTACCTAATTTGTGCATTGAACTACAGGCTTTCCATGTTATGCGTACCAATGGTGTCAACGTTCAGATGATCTCTCAAGGTGCATCCAAGGTAATCTACCCTTTATTGCATTCACAGCTACTATACGTCAATCATGCCTACTGGAGAACGTTTGTTAGTGTTACAACATACAACACTCTTTAACGTTTGTGTCTGATGCACAGGTTAATATCTCGTTGATAGTAAATGATAGTGAAGCGGAACAATGTGTTAGGGCTCTCCACCATTCCTTCTTCGAGAGTGATCTTTCTGAACTAGTCTGGGAAAGTCAATCTGGAAATGGCTATGCTACTACTACTACTCCCTTGCCCACGTTGTCCAATTAATTTTCCTTCGTATGATTGTTCTTTCCAATAATATTTTCTAGGAAATGAATGAAATTTTGCTAGGTACTTTTTGGAGTGTGGGTGCAGTTTCGTCGTTGTAACATTTATCACTTGTAGCAAGAAGACACATTTTATGATCTATCTAAGTTAGGCTTTTTATTATATCTCTAGTGGAACAAATTTCCTTTACCAATGCCAGGGAACTTCTGCAGTTTGCTTATCCAACTTTAGTTATTATATTCTCAAAACATAACAGATGAATAAATTGAGTTGATACTCTTATAATGGTGAACTTGATCTATTATTTGTTACAATTCTTGGGTTTATCAAACTAATCGAACATATCCCGTATACTCTCACAAATGAGTATATGAAGGTAAGAGTAAAACAATGTACATGCTATCCTCATCAGACAAAGGATCTAATGGTAAAATTAAAATATGGGAAGATACACCAGCTGAACCAACAATATTATTATAAATAACAGAAGTTTGACAGAAACAAGAGTTTGAATTGAAGTAAAATCTCTCTCCAAACTAGAATGAACTCAACTAACGTAAATGAGGATTCCCAAGTTTTGCTGAGCAAAATGTAATGCTAAAGGAATACTACCTTTAAGATTCTCTGTCTCTCACATTTGGAGCCAAAATTAGAACCTTTAAGGGTGCTATATCGCAAATCTACAACAACATTTCTGCAATCTGGATAGCATTAAGGGCGGCTCCTTTGCGTATTTGATCACCACAAACAAAGATGTCCAGCCTATATAAAAAGAAGTCATTAGCTCTGGGGTCCTGGAAAGGAGGTAAAGCATTTAGAGATAACGTTTGCATATAAACCAAATTCTTACCCATAATCTCCATCTTGAGAAACATCACGACGTACTCTCCCAACTGCAACATCGTCTTTATTGGAAACTTCAAGTGGGGTTGGGAATCTATTACTTGCACGGTCATCGACTACAACTATACCTGGTGCATTTTTAAGAATATCCCTTGCAGTATTCTGCACAGTTAGAAAAAAAGCTTAAAGCAATTTATATTGGAGGTTAGGGGAAAGTAAGAGAATAGCATCTCTTAGTATTTGATTTTTTTTTGAAAAGCCACAAAGAACATATTTGATTGAATCCATATGAAGCTTTTGCTAGAAGCTAAATGGGTTAAATGGATCGTGGAACTTTTCAATGTCGGAGCTAAAGTTTCATTCATTTTACACATTCCAGAACAAAATAAACACAAGTTCAATGTCTTTAAAAAAACTGAAGTTAGAAAGGAATCACTTTGTATGAAAAAACAAAGGAATCATTTGTCAGGACAGAAAGATAAATAACAAAGGGGATTTGCTGTAAGTTAAGCAAAGAGTACCTCATCGAGGGGATTCTCAAATTGAAGATTCACGCTTTCAGCATGTGCACGCATAACAGGAACACGTATACATGTTGCAGTAACCTTGACATCCTTGTCACTCTGATAGCAAGCAGAATGGGTGGGTTAGTAGTTATTACAATAGCTGTCCAATTATTTTATTGCTGTCTCTAGGATCAGGCATGAGCATTGAGTACCAAGGTTTTAACAAGTTTACTTACCCATATTTTTCTTGTTTCTTTGACCAGCTTCATTTCCTCTTCATTATATCCATTGGGTTGAACAGGTGCATTATGTGAGAAAAGATTAAAAGCATACTGCATAATTTTGTAAAAAAAACAATCAGATGACACTGCAATCTGCATTCATTTGTTATCAAAGAAACAAAGTGAGCATTGAGGAGGTAAATCACAAGATGGGACCTGCTGGTTAAAGATATTGCAGGTTGGTTCTTTTCCCTCCAGGACCTAAAAGGCAACATACAAAAGTCAATTCATTGAGAGTAATAATTAGAAAACCTAATATCACTAGATATATTAAACCATGGAAAATAGAGGAAGCACAGTAAAGACCTCACGAGTCTGCTGCACTAGCTCTTCCATTGCAGCAGCACCAGCACCACTAGCTGCCTGATATGTACTAACAACCATGCGTTTGACCTGGAAATGTGCATATCTACACAGGATGAGTAAAAGTGAACTGACTTGGTTCTTAAGCTACTAATGGTTGATCAAAACTTCTGAAGGTCTTCACAACTACCATGGAGACGGATGTGTACGTGAAATAAATACATGTCAATGAAAATGGAAAAAATTTCAATGTTGAATGCTTATACACTTGCCAAAAGATTTTCACTCAAGTTTCATGTTATAGCAGAAAGAACAAAAAGAGTAGTGAAGTATTGTGTGGTAATGTAAATATTCTCATCCATTCCTATAATCCTATCTAACAATGCCATCTTAGTTATTTTGAAAACTAACACCAGATAGATGGAAGAAATCATCAAGTGTTTTCCTTTTTCACCTCCGCTAGGATTTGAACCTAATACATTAGAATTCTCTTCCCACTTTATCGACCACTCACATTGCATGTTCTATCATACTCCAAAGGGCATGAAAAATCTAATCCTCAAATTACCCTAAAGATCCTTATATTATCTGCTGGCATACAAATCTCTAAGCAAACCAAAAGGGTATCAAAGATCTTATTCTCCAATCGTACTCCAAATAGACATTCTCCACGCCACTACGACCAAACAAATCTCTAAACAAACTAAACGCACACAAATGATCTAATTCTCAAATTAAGTGTTCTTTATACCAAAAAATCTCCAAATTTTATCATAAAAAACAAATCTTAAAACACACAGATGCTATATACAGTAACATTTTAGACCACAAGCTCATTGTTATTCAAACTACAACAGCAACAATCCTAGTATGATCTCAATTCCAATAGACCCTCAGCTCAAAGGAAAAACAGGTCAACACAGTTCGGGAAAAAAGACTCATTGTTAATCAAACTACGTCACATAAATTGTATCATATAGATAACTTCTAATAACTTATATGTACTAGGAATCACGAAAAATTCGAACTCTCTAATATCTTATATGTACTAGGAATAACACGAAAAATTCGAACTCTCACTTTAGCACGACGATGGAGAGGAGTAACAGCCATCAAGCAAATAATAGTAGAGCAATTCGGATTCGCAATAAGAGCTCCCTTTCCAGAACCAAGCTTGACATGTGCCATAGCTTCAGGATTCACTTCTGGAATCACAAGAGGCACATTCTCATCCATCCGAAAAGCGGAGCTATTATCCACTACAATTGTTCCCTTTTGAGCAGCCAAGGGTCCAAATTTCTTACTAATTGAACCACCAGCACTAAACAATGCAATATCTATACCATCAAAACTATCCTCAGTGAGCTCTTCAACAGTATAATCTCGTTCCTCAAACTTCATCGATTTTCCAGCTGATCTTTTGCTAGCAAGGAGTTTAAGAGAACGGTACGGGAAGTTACGGTCAGATAGAACGGATAGAAACTCTTGACCGACGGCGCCAGTAACACCGACGACGGCGACGGATGGACCGTTTTCCTGGAGAGACATACGGACACGGAAAGGGGAAGAGGAGGAGCGTGGTAGACGAATGCCGGATACCAGAGCGGAGCTGCCATTGAGGAAATGGTTGTGACGGAGAGAAAGTGCCGGAGTGTTCATTTTCCCGGTGAGGAGCAGCGGTAAAATGGCGGCGGAAAATGATTGAAGAAATGTCAGTTGAAAAAGAAGCAAAATGTAATTAGTTAGGTAGGGTTTTATTAAAAGATTAATAAAAAATACTTTAAAATTGGCTTAATTACGTAAGCAAAGGGCATTTGCACTTTTGTTCATATTTTAATGGAGCTTCTTTCGAAAATAGTCTTTTTCTCAAAGGATTAATGATAAAGATTGTCGATACAAGGCTTGAATCAATAATAGTTTTAATTTATTTTTTAATATCATATTATCGATTGTTAATAATTTGAAGAAATTTATTTTCCTACTTTAATTTTTGATGGTCTCAAACTCTCCCTTATCCCACAAAATATCAATATTTGTTTTTAAGCAAGATACAATCTTTCATTTTATGGATATGGTTGATTTAGTTAATCATTTTGTTTCTAAGTAATTATGGTGCGCGAAATCTCAACAATTATATCAATAGTTAAATTAATAAAATAATATCAATAACTGATAAATCGATAAACCGTAATCTTGATGGTTCTATAACACTATAGAATATGTACAAATTAATTAGTAACAAGTCAAGATAATAAATTTTAAATCGAACTAAATCAAACCTAAATAGATGGTCTCTTAAAACAGGTAATTAACTGTTTTGATGGTTTAAGTTTATCAAAGGTCAACATTTTTACTATTCCCCTTTGGTCAACTCCTTCATCATCAGCTTTTGTACCCTTTTGTCATCTCCTCCTCAAAATAACCATTCTTTTTGAATTGGCAAAGAAAAAGAAAAAGCAGACAACTAAGAATGGATACAAATCAGGAAATTGCATTGACACAAATGAGAAAATCTGTTGAAAAGCTTGGATCTTCTACTGAAGTAATAAAAAATTGACCCCCTTTTCCCTTTTTAGTGTAAAGTTCAAATCTTTGTACTGATAATCAATTCTTTTTTAAAAAAAATTGATCCCCTTTTCCCATTTTAGTGTAAAGTTTAAATCTTTGTATTGATAATCAATTCTTTTTTAAAAAAAAATTGACCCCCTTTTCCCATTTTAGTGAAAAGTTCAAATCTTTGTACTAATAATCAATTCTTTTTTTAAAAAAAAATTGTCCCCTTTTCCCATTTTAGTGTAAAGTTCAAATCTTTGTGCTGATAATCAGTTTTTGTGTTGTTTCAGAGTTATGGAGAGAAGACATTGATGAGGTTCTTGATTGCAAGATCAATGAACCCAGAGAAAGCTGCTAAGATGTTTTGTCAGTGGAAAAAATGGAGGGCTGAAATGGTCCCACTTGGGTACATTACTGATTCTGAAGTTGCAGATGAATTAGCTGCTGAAAAAATTTATTTGCAGGGATTATCCAAGAATGGCCACCCTGTTGTGATGGTTAAAAGTAACAAACATTTTCCTTCCAAGGATCAAGTTCAATTCAAGAGTAAATTTCTTTTCCCTTTTAGAGTAAAAGTTCTTTTTTTAATCACTACATTGCATTTTTTGTTCTTGTGTCTTGGTTAGTCTTGTTTGTGTTTTATTGATAAACAATATTCTGGTTGGTTGCCTCAATGATGCCTTATTTTGAGTAGCTAGCTATAAAACACTATAGATTGTTGGTTTTTTTTGGTGCTTTAACAAAGTTCTTTCTGTTTCTGTAGTCGAATGATTAATGTGTTGTGATAGAATTTATTTATGAATGGCCATACATACAGCTAGCGTGACGATTTGATAGGAAAAACAGAAAGACGTAGAAAATATACAATAACGCAAAGTTGGTAAATGATATTCTGAGATTCGATATCATAAGTTGCAGTCTGTTAAATGATTCATTTCATGGTATCTTTTTCTTTCATATGCACCCTTATCTCTGCTAATGTAGATGGATTCTTTTTGTGGTGACTGGTAAGGGCATTTCTTGAACGAATCCTTCTCAATTCTTACTTCGCCTTTCTGTAGGATGCTAATGATTACTCTTAACGATAAAGTTAGTATTGACACATTCATCTCTTATATGCAGAATTTGTGGTTCATCTACTAGACAAAACAATTGCAAGGTACAATTTTTCAGTCAACATGTTGCTCTTTCACCAATTGGAAAATTATTCGGTGTTATTTTCCTACTATTCTCATTTCTCAAAACTAGATAAACCTCTCAGGAGATAGTGTCTGCGCGCTTATTTGGGATTGTAGATCCTTTTACATGTTACTTTTACATTTTGTTGTTTGGTCACTCTGATATCTGTCTTACTCAATGAGGAACCAAGTAATGATAGAAACTTTCTTCTCTTACTTGTCCAAGAAATGATAAACTGCTTATGATATACTGATATCTAAACAAGAGGGTTGGAAGGATGAACAGTACATAGAAGAGAGTAGACACTAGTTACGTCGTAATATTATAGGCACTATTGAACTTGAGCAATTCTCCATAAGGGTTGAGTTAGGCCTAAGGGTCATATCCTCATCGGAGAAGAATTTCATTTGGTTAAGAACATTAAATTATCACCTTGGATCTAAATGTAGGAAATTTAGCCTGTAGGCTTCATCTGGGAAATCATAGAGGCCTCATATGTGCGTGGTTGGTCACCGGTTTCTTATTTTCCCTCTCCAAATATGTTTTTTTGTGCTGAGAATCGTGGTTTAGTTTCTAACTTGACTTCTTTGTGCTTGTTTCAGTTCGTTCAATGGTAGAGAAACAGGAAATGAGAAACTTATTGGAGTTGTTGATCTCCAACATATTACCTATAACAATGCTGATCTTCGTGGACTGATCACTGGTTTTCAGTTTTTACAGGTAACTCCTTTGCCTTTCCATAGTATGCGAACCATAAGTATAGAGACACATAACCAGAGTTATGAGAAGATACGTGATTCTTGTACCACGGACAATGTTATACGTCTCTTGTCATCTATAAGACAGTTCAAAGAGTTGAGATTAACGGCTTAGTAGAAGATGTCACTAGACTATGTATAATGTATGTAGCTGCAGCTGGTATTGAACTCTCACATCTAAGCTATAGTTAAGGCTTGATTTGCTTGAACTATGACACACATCTCTCAGACTCTTGAAACATATTGTCGGGTATGTGTCTGATCCTCCTAGAGCTATGCTCTTTTGGAGGATCCGACATAGTTGTGGCAGCATTTTTGGAGGGTCTAAGCAACATAGCTATGAGATGATGTAACGAATAGTTTGGATATTTTGGTCAGTAGTGTTGCTCCATTTAAGCTCTTGAATCTTGATTTAGACAAATTAGGAGCAATTTGTGTTGCTCGGACTTCCAAAAAATGATGTGGCACATGTGGCAAACCCTCCAAAAATGTTTTGTTTTTGAAGGATTTAACCCTGACATGCTCCCGGTTACCTATTTTAAGAGTCCGGGCTACATAGGGAAGTAATATATAACATGAACAAATTATCGAAGTCCTCATTGGAATGCTGATATAATATTCAGTTTCTTTCTATAGGCGTACTACCCTGAGCGCTTAGCTGCTTGTTACCTTTTACACATGCCACAATTCTTTGTCACCGTATGGAAATTTGTTTGTCGCTTCCTTGATAAAGCTACTCAGGAGAAGGTACGTCACTGTGCATAATAGCCCATCAGATCATGTTACGCTTAACAAAAATGCACGTGTAGATGTATAGTCTTCGTTTCTAATATCAAAATCACTACACAGGTTAGGATTGTTACAAGTGAAGAACAAATGCAAGAGTTCATCAGAGAGGTTGGCGAAGACGTCTTACCAGAGGAGTATGGAGGGCGCGCTAAACTTGTACTTCTGCAGAATGTTACTGTGAACTACTAACACAAAGTAGAAGAACAAAAAAAATGTGAAATAAGATGAAAACGAATACCTTCTTAGACATACTAATTACTCATAACACATAAAATATCACTCACGTTTGAGCTCAGCTGGCAAGTAAGCACTCCTACTTTGAGAGACATTTCAACTTGGTCTCAATTGGCAACTAAACACTCCAACTTGTCCCCACTGTCTCATGGACACCCTACCTTGACGTGACATAAATTTTGGAAGTGTTTTAGATATTCATTTTGTAAGTTGAAGCATTCTTACATTGCACTTCAGTTGAAATCAATTTCGAATGTCTGTTTATGTATTATGCATACTATTTATGTTATTAAAAATAATTACATCTTTTTAACTTATAGTCATAAAAAAATCCAAATATATTTCTGTGATATTCAACTAACCATACTTCAACCTGACTCTTTCCAAATGATTGGCTGAATTTACAATAAGGTATTCTATGAGTTTTTTTTTAGTCCTATAAGACATTTTTATTCCAGCAGAAAATATAGAGAAATATTCAATGTAGGACTTTTTTAGGTTAGCAGAATAAAAGTAGCTGATAATCTTTTAAAACTATATGTTTGTAAATAAACATTACATGTTTAAATAGTAGCTTTGGAATTTGGTTACTTAAAAAAAAGAGAATTTTAACAAAGGTCACATATCATATCTATATATTTTTTAATTTGGTCCCTCTTCCCTAGGTGCCACTAATGTCTTCATCATAAATTTAGCTCTAAAATACTAGAAAAATAAGTTTAATATTATAATGTAATGCAATTTAATAATTCATTTTATCATGTTTGACTGAATTGTTTTAGAACAACATTTATATTGCTTTATCCTATAGTGAAAAACTCATTTTTGCCTTTTAAATTTACTTCATTATTATTTGTTTGTTTGGCAGTAATGAACTTAAAAGGTCAACTATGATTTAAGTGTGATTAGTAAGTTTTAGTGGCAACATTCGTCGCTACAAATGCGCCACTAAAACAACATAACATTTATTTATATGTACTTGAGATACATTCGAATCTCACTTGTTGAGTATCTGGTAGTAAATATTTTCTTCAATATATAGTAGTTAACTTTTCATTAGTTATAAAATACGTAGTAAATTGAAACTATTGTAAATCTAATTATATAATTTTACCAAAATTAAATATATTGGGCCCGTGCGCTGTAGGCCATAGCCCATCTAGTATATGACTTAAAAGGTTAAATAAGTAAAACTTTTAGTAACATAAATAGTAAGTCTATGAAGCTATTCTTTTTCATCTTGTTTCACATTTATAGATTCCTCTACTTTGTGTTAGTAGTTGACAGCAACATCCTGCATAAGTACAAGTTTAGCGCGCCCTCCATACTCCTCCGGTAAGACGTCTTCACCGACCTCTCGAATGAACTCTTCCTTTTCTTCTTCACTCGTGACAATCCTCATCTGTGTAGTATTTGATATTAGAAACAGTTGGAAGTTGATAGACTGGAAGACTATTTGTTTAAATCGTGCATTTTGTAATCGCTAGATGGAATATTATGCACACAGGCGTACCTTATCTCGAGTTGCCTTTTCAAGGAAGCGACAAACAAATCGCCATATGGTGACAAAGAATTGTGGCATGTGTAAAAGGTAACAAGTCGCTAAGCGCTCAGGGTAGTATGCCTGTAGAAAGAAATGAATGAGATGAAGCTAGCAGCATTAGTATAAAGAACATATCAACATTTATGTGCAGCCTTCAACAATTTGTTCAGTATATTGCTTACTCTTCAAAATGTCATCGGGTGCGCATCAGATACTCCAAAACTAGTGCATTTTTTTTGAAGAGTCCGAGCAACATCGTCTCATAGTGCAAGCAAACTAAACCCTTAACTATAGCTCAAATGTGAGAGTTCAATACTAGCTACATACAGAGTTTAGTGAGTTGTTCTACTAAGCTGTTAGACTAAGCTCACAAGAGACGTATAACGTTGTCCATGGTACAAGAATCATGTATCTTTTCACAACATTGTTTATGTGTGTCTCAGTACTAACGGTTTGCATACTATAGAAAGGCAAAGGGGTTACCTGTAAAAACTGAAAACCCGTGATCAATCCACGAGTATCCACATTGCTATAGGTAATATTCTTGAGATCAAGAATTCCAATAAGTTTCTCATTTCCTATTTCCCTACCTTTGAATGAACTGAAACAATCACAAAGAGGTCTAAGTTAGAAATAGAACCATGATTTTCGGTAGAAAAACATATTCCAAGAGAGGAATAGCTGCTGAACCCTCGAGTCAAAGTTACAAAACCTCCCAAATATAAAATTTCCAGGTTACATAATACAACAATGTCAAATCTATTGCATCAAATATTAATGATAGAAATATCAGCATAAACCCCTCTCATTTCCTCTTTCTATCAATCGCTTGCTCAAAACAGACACTTTGATTCACGTAAAGCAAAGTAAATGTTCCAAATAGTCAAAGAACAACGTGGTTGGATGAAAATGATACCTTGCAATGGTTTTGTCTAGTAGATGAATGACAAATTCTGCATAAGAAGTGAATGTGTCAATACTAACTTTATCATTAAGAGCAATCAGAAGGAAGAATTGAAAAGGATTTATTCAAGAAATCCTCTTACCAGTCACCACAAAAAAAATCATTTATATTACCAGAGTAGCTAGGGTGCATGTGAGAGAACGAGATATGGTAAATGAATCATTTACCAGATTGCAACTTGATAAACACTTTAGATCGTTGCTGTTTGTCCCTTTAAATGCATTGGCCAATGTTCCATAATAATAATAAAAAAGAATGTCCCGGAATTTATGAGTTCCGCATATCCCTTTTTTACTTTTATTTCACCAAGTAGGAAGTTCACCTAGAGTATGGTTAGCCTACAACCCATTATTTGACTCATGACCCGTGTATTAATTTGACGCGCATTAATCTACTCAAGTTTGACCCATTCCGTCCATTTGCCACCTCTTCTTGCAGATATCAACTATTATGGATCAGTTTTGTTTTATTTTAAACATTACAGCTGGTTAGATATTAGTTAGCAGTGTGTATCCCCACAGCTTCTCCACACAAAGCAACTTATAATTAAATAAACATAATCAATCACCATTACACATGGTATCCCTTTCAATAATATATTATTGGCCACAAGGATTAGTGATTTTTAAGTGCTTGAAAGAAAACTATTTTCCTGCTGGAGATTCCCTTTGGGAGTTATCAGATATCAAGGTTAGAGATAGTGTCCACTGGCCACTTTTCGATCATATCTTTGAAAACTAACTATTCATGGAGTTGCAAATTTCACGGTAACTCCATGAAAGTAGCTATTTATAACAAAATCCATGTATCAAGTGATCGGCTGATCGCCCAACGACAAGAAGTCAAGTCCAAGAAAGAAACAACTAACTACAATATTGTTTAAATAAAGAACCTGTTGTACAATGGCCCATTAGCAGGATAATAAAAGATAAAAAGGCATCATTGAGGCAACCAACCAGAATATTTCTTATCAGAAAAACACAAACAAGATAAACAGCCATGGACTAACCAAGAAAATCATAATGCAATCTATGAGTATAAGCCTATTTGGCCAACTTCTAAAATAACTTATTCTGGAAAGTGTCTTTTTCAAAGATGTTTATAGATTATGCTACTTCGCAAAAACACTTATTTTCTCTAAGAAACTTGGCCAAACATCAACACTTCTAACCTCTCAAAAGTCAGCAGGATATAAAAACATAAAATAAACTTTACTCAAAGGTAAAAGAAGTTACTCTTGAATTGAACTTGATCTTTGGAAGGAAAATGCTTGTTAACTTTGACTATCATAATAGGGTGTCCACTCTTGGACAATCCCTGCAAATAAAGTTTTTCAGCTGCTAATTCATCTGCAACTTCAGAATCAGAGATGTAACCAAGTGGAACCATCTCAGCCCTCCATTTTTTCCACTGACAAAACATCTTTGCAGCTTTCTCTGGGTCCATTGATCTTGCAATCAAGAACCTCATTAATGTCTTCTCTCCATAACTCTACAACAACAACAAAAAACTCATTTTCAGTACAAAGATTTGAACTTTACACTAACATAGGAAAAGGGGGTCATTTTTTTTCAAAACAAGAACTATCAATACAAAGATTTTAACTTTATACTAAAAGAGGAAAAGGGGTCAACTTTCCCCCCCCCCCCCCACAAAAAAAGAGCAATCACTTCAATGATTTGAACTTTACACTAAAAAGGGAAAAGGGGTTCATTGTAAAAGAACTGATTATCAGTACAAAGATTTGAACTTTACACTAAAAGAGGCAAAAGGGGGTCATTTTTTTCTTACATCAGTGGAAGATCCAAGCTTTTCAACTGATTTCCTCATTTGGGTCAATGCAATTTCTTGATTTCTGTCCATTTTTCAGGTTTTCTTCCCAACTTAAAAAGAATGGTTTTTGTGGAATGAGAAGAAAAATTTCAGACTGATTTTTTTCTCTATAAAGTATAAAGTTCAATGTTTGGGGAAGAAAGACACAAATAGAAAAAGTTAGAAAACTCAAAAGATTGTGTCAAATCAAAGAAGTAGAAATTAATGGCTAAAACATGAGGGAGAAGACCAATGAAGTAATGGAGTAGAAGAGAAGAAGTGGTGAGGCTATAACAGTTGGATTTGTTTGTTAATGAATTTTCCTTTACTATTTTTTTTTAATATTATTGTTATTATTAAACTTATTTTATTTAGTAGATGATTTTGTGACATTAAACTAAATATAGATGTAAAATAATTCACTATGTTATTAACTAGACAAGATAACAAATATATGAAATAATCAACAGATACATGATTTCATATACATAAAGTATATATTATATACATATATACTAGAATCAACAGATGCATGAGCTTACATACATTTTATATATAATATGTATAACTCAAAATTCTTAGATACATCATTAGCACAACTTAGATACATAGTAGATACACCACAGAGCAAACCAAATGACAAATACATAAACCAAATTATGTTTATGTGAGTTAGTAAAATTAACTATTTTAATCTTTTTTGAATAACCATTTTTTTGTAGGGCTTAAATTTCATTTAACTAAAGAAAAACATAGGAGGGTGAAGGAGGAGAGACGGTTGTCAAAAAATATAATACATAAATTTGCCCTTTAACTTGACTTCGAATTATATTTATGCCCTTCAATTTTAGATGTGCACAAGTAGACACTTAAACTTGTATAAAGTTGAACAAATAGACACACATGTCCTACATATCATTCTACATGTCATTTTTTGTCCTACGTGGTGTCCTAGTCATGTAGGACTCATGTGTTTATTTATTTAATGTTGAATAGTTAAAGTCTCTGTTTGTTCATTATGAAAATTGGAAGTCATAGTTAAAATTTGAAACCAAGTTTAAAATCCAATATATGTATTACGCCTTGTCAAAATATGTATTTGATTAGGTGCACTTAAAAGATTTCAGATGATGTTAACATTGATTTTTTTTATCATTCCTTTTTAAAGCAGTAATATAGTTAAAATTTGAAACGAAATTTAGAATCAATATATGTATTATGCCTTGTCAAAATATGTATTTGATTAGGTGCACTCGAAAGATTTCAAATGATGTTAACATTGATTTTTTTTATCATTCCTTTTTAAATCAGTAATATAATAGACATCTACGTTTACTACTAAATTGATGCATTTCAATTACCATTTATATTTAGATACACATAATTAAATATATCTCTTTAACATATATACGAGATACGTATATCAAGACACGATAAATATATAACTCAGTACCAAAAATATGACTTAAATTGTAATATCAAAAACTCATGAAAAGACAAGTAATTAACCCTAAACTAGTAGACCTGTGTTATTATGTTTATATAATTAAGTAGTTCCCCTATGTTGAGCCCGTATGGGCCACAGACCAAATGACCCATTTGGTATTAGTAACATAAATAGTAGTATGTCTATATAGCTCTTCTTTTACATTTTATTTCACATTTCTATTATTCCTCTACTTTGTGTTAGTAGTTCACAACAACATCCTGCAAAAGTACAAGTTCAGCACGCCCTCCATACTCCGTCGGTACGACATCTTCGCCGACCTCACGGATGAACTCTTGCTTCTGTTCTTCACTCATGATAATCCTCATCTGTGTAGTGATTTGATATTAGAAACAAAGACTATACACTTAAACATGCATTTTTGTTAAACGTGTTACATCATCGGATGGAAAATTATACAACGCGGACGTACCTTCTGTTGAGTTGCTTTATCAATGAAGTGACATATAAATCGCCATACGGTGACAAAGAATTGTGGCATGTGTAAAATGTAACAAGTAGCTAAGCGCTCAGGGTAGTATGCCTGTACAAAGAAATTGTGTGAAATGTAGCTTAGCAGCATCAAAATAATTTATAGAGAAATGAACATTAATCTTTCAAATGTAGTGCATTTTTGGAGGGTCTGTCACGAGTGCCACATCAGTTTTAGAAAGTCCGAGCAACAGAGATTGGTCCTAATTTGTCTAAATCAAGATTCAAGAGCTTAAGAGGAGAAACAATTTTGACCAAAATTTTCAGAGATTAGTTAGTAGAGCATATCCAAACTATTACGTTACAACTATGTTGTTCAGAACCTCTAAAAATGTTCCTACAACCATGTCGGATCCTTCAAAAAAAGCGTCACTTTTGGAGATCAGACACATACATGACAGTAAGTTTGAAGAGTCTGAGCAACATTGTCTCATAGTGCAAGCAAACCAAAGCTTGTCTAGTGAGTTATTCTACTAAGCTGCTAATCTCGACTCTTTGAACTATCTTATAGTGTTTCTTTTCACAACACTGGTAATGTCTCTCTATAGTAATGGTTTGCGCACTTTTGAAAGGGAAAGGACTACGTGTGAAAACTGGTTTTCTGAAAGGCAAGGAGATTACCTGTAAAAACTGAAAACCAGTGATCAATCCACGAGTATCAACATTGCTATAGGTAATATTCTGGAGATCAAGAATTGCAATAAGTTTCTCATTTCCTATTTCACTACCATTGAATGAACTGAAACAAGCAGAAAAGAGGTCCAAGTTATACACAAAACCATGATTCTCAGTACATAAAACATAATTTCGAGAGAGGAATAGATAAGGAACTGCTAGTCGATGTCACAAAACCTCTGAAACATAAATTTTCCAGGTTACATTATAATATAGTATTAAATCTATTGCGTCAGATAAATTGTACCTTGCAATTGTTTTGTCTAGTGCATGAACCACAAATTCTGCATAAGAGGCAAATGTGTCAATACTAACTTAACCGTTAAGAGTAATCATTAGCATCCTACATAAAGAAGAAGAATTGAGAAGGATTTATTCAAGAAATCCCCTTACTAGTCAATGTCTCTCTACTTTTTCTTTTTTTCTTTTTGCAACTTTTTAGTTTCAGCTTTTCAACATCTTTAAAAATCACTAGATTTAGAAAAACATTTTGATATATTGACCACCAAACTTCTTTACTATCTTTTAACTCCCTATCAAATCAAAACCAAATTAACAAATTGAAACGGAGGGACTACAAGATTATCTAAATTAACAACTTGTCCACAATAAAAGATAAAAAACCATCATTGAGAGAACCAACCAGATGAACAATCATGGACTATTCAAAAACATGATAATGCAATATAGCCAATAATTAAAAAGAAGAAGAAGAAGCTTTTACTCATAAGAGAAAAGAATTTACTCTTGAATTGAACTTGATCCTTGGAAGCAAAATGCTTGTTAAGTTTGATTATAGCAACAGGATATCCATTCTTGGACAATCCTTGTAAATATACTTTTTCAGCTGCTGATTCATCTGCAACTTCAGAATCAGGTATGTACCCAAGTGGTACCATTTCAGCCCTCCATTTTTTCCACTGACAAAACATCTTAGCAGCTTTCTCTGGGTTCATTGATCTTGCAATCAAGAACCTCATCAATGTCTTCTCTCCATAACTCTACAACAACAGCAACAAAAACTGATTATCAGTACAGAGATTTAAACTTTACACTAGAAGAGGAAAAGGGTGTCATTTTATCACTACAAAGATTTGAACTTTACACTACAAGAGGAAAAGGGTGTCATTTTATCACTACAAAGATTTGAACTTTACACTACAAGAGGACAAAGGGGATCATTTGTTTTTTGAAAAAGAACTGATTATCATTACAAAGATTTGAACTTTACACTAAAAGAGAAAAAAAGTGTCTTTTATTACTACAAAGATTTGAACTTTATACTAAAAGAGGAAAAGGGGATCATTTGTTTGAACTTTACTCTAAAAGGGGAAAATGGGGGTCTTTTTTTCTTACTTCAGTGGAAGATCCAAGCTTTTCAACTGATTTCCTCATTTTAGCCAATGCAATTTCTTGATTTCTGTCCATTTTCAGTTTTCTTCTCCCCACTCCCAAACTTCAAAAGAATGGTTTTTGCTGTGAAGTTGAAAGTTTTTGGGAAAGAAATACACAAAGAAAAACGTTGGTAGAAATTGAGGTCTCATAAATGACAATGAATGGCCAAACTGTTTGGCCAAAACATGTAGAAAGGGACCAAGCTTTTATGGAATACAAGAGAAGAAGTGTGGTGTATGTGGATATGACATGAATTTCCTTTATTATTTCTTTAATGTTATTTCACTTTTATTTATTTTGTTTAGAATTATTCCGTCAACAATAACATGCTCACTAATAACATACTCACTGAAATCTTACAAATGAGATCTCCAAAGGTTAAAATATATGCAGACGTTACTATTGCTTCATGAAAGTAGAAAAACGGTTTCTGAAAAACTGTCATCTCAAGTGCAACAATTTTGATATTTTGGAGATGAAGACAATGAAGAGAGATTGAAAAATGAAACAATGTAAAAATAGCTAGAACAACAATAAAATTACGTGACAATCGAAATGATCACACATTCATCTCAATATCCGCAACATGCATTAATTTCTAGAGATAAAATTTCTTGATATGGTCAACACTCAAACACGCAATAAAGTTGATCTAACTATTACTTTTCATTGACTAATATGAAAATAATCTTATTTATTTCATATTAAGATCGTTCTTATTATTATTGTAGTATGAATTTTCGTTTGGCTAATGAAAATATGAAAAGACTCCTTTAATATGTAGCAAAGACATTATCGAATATTATGTCTAATGACATAACGAGATTCTACATGAGATGAACTTCATCCAATTAAAGTGTCTAAATAAATATTATGCTAATTTTAAGGGGCTACTAGTGAGTTATTATTAATATTAGATATTTGCACATGTCATGATTTTAAACTGATTCTTGGTATATGATTTGAAATTGTTATTTCAAATTTCAAATTATCTAGAAACTGTAAATTGAAATTTCAAATTATGATTATGATATAGGCATAGATAAGTCAAACCTCATTAATCACTTACCTAAAAAGCCAGTTTATTTATTTAAAATATTAATGACCAACTTAAAAGAAGTTTTAACACTCAAAATCTTTATTTATTTTACGTCTTTATGTCTATCGCTGGTGCTATTATTAGGAGTTTGAATGGATTAATCTAATTTTTTCTTACTCAGTGGTTTGATATATGAAATGAGATGCATAATAATATTTCTAAGGTACCTTTTATGTAAGATGAATTCTACCAACACAAGATTACATAATACTTTAAATAAGATATTTCATAAAATTAATTTCAAAATTATTATAATTATTATACCACGCACCAAATGACCCATCAAATTTATCAATTGAATACATTTCCAAGTACAAATTATTTAAAACATTTATATTTTCTTTTACCTACCAGTAAATCTGTGATACTTTTTCCGTATCCACTTAATTATCTCTCTAATTTACTCTTTCACTCAAAATCAACCCACTCTCTATTGTGCCTAATAATTACTCTCCCACATTTTTATTACCAAAACTACTTTCTGATCAGTTTAGCTTTTCGTCGATGATACTTACTGAAAATGATATATCATTAGAGTTTCAGTTACATTTCATATTTAGATATACATAATTAGAAATCCAAGCACGAGAAGATTAATAATTAATTAACTTCTAAACTAGTAAAATTTATGTTATTAAGTTTATGTAATTAAGTAAATTTTTTTTTATTTCTAAATATGAATTAAACATGTTGAGCCCATGCTCAGTATGGGCCACACCCCATCTTGTAAAAGTAGTATTTTTATGAAGCTATTCTTTTTCATCTTATTTCACATTTCTATTATTTCTCTACTTTGTGTTTGTGTTAGAAGTTCACAACAACATCCTGCAAAAGTACAAGTTTAGCACGCCCTCCATACTCCTCCGGTAAGACGTCTTCACCGACCTCTCGGATGAACTCTTCCTTCTGTTCTTCACTCATGACAATCCTCATCTGTGTAGTAATTTGATATTAGAAACGAAGACTATACACGTGCATTGTGTTAAACATAACATCACTCTATGCACACTGACGTACCTTCTGTTGAGTTGCTTTGTCAAGGAAGCGACAACAAATCGCCATATGGTGACGAAGAATTGTGGCATGTGTAAAAGGTAACAAGTCGCTAAGCGCTCAGGGTAGTATGCCTGTAGAAAGAAATTGTGAAATGTAGCTGGCAGAATCAATATAACACATGGAATATAAAGAACTAAACTATATGTATTAGCATTCCAATGTCATTGGGTGTGCACCAGCGTCAAATCATTCAAACGGAGTGCATTTGTGGAGGGTTTTCCACGGGTGCCACATCATTTTTAGAAAGTTCGAGCAACATAGATTGCTCCTTATTTATCTAAACCAAGATTCAAGAACTTAAGAAGAGCAACAATCTAGACCAAAATTTAAGTTAGTGGAGCATATCGAAACTATATGTTACATCAATGGCACCTCATAGCTATGTTGCTCAGACCTCCAAAAATGTTGCAGCAACCATGTCGGATCCTCCAAAAAAAACATAGCTCTAGCAGGATCAGACACACACCTAACAATACGTTTGAAGATTTCGAGCAATATTGTGGTCATAGTGCAAGCAAACCTAAGCCTGAACTATAGTTCAGATGTGAGAGTTCAATACCAGCTGCAGCTACATACATAGTATAGTGAGTTCTTCTACTAAGCTGTTAATCTCGACTCTCTAAACTTTCTTATAGCTGATAAGAGAGTCCATGGTACAAGAATTATGTATCTTTACATAACACTGGTTATCTGCGTCTCTATACTTCTAATGGTTTGCGCACTATAGAAAGACAAGGGGATTACCTGTAAAAACTGAAAACCAGTGATCATTCCACGAACATCAACATTGCTATAGGTAATATTCTGGAGATCAAGAATTCCAATAAGTTTCTCATCCCCTATTTCTCTACCATTGAACGAACTGAAACGAGCACAGAGGAGGTCCAAGTTAGAAACAGAACCATGATTGTCAGTACAAAAGATATATCACGATAGACAAAGAACCCACGAGTTGGTAAGTACATAAACATAGTTGAATAAAAATGATACCTTGCAATTGTCTTGTCTAGTAGATGAACCACATATTCTGCATAAGAGGTGAATGTGTCAATACTAGCACTATAGTTGAGAGTTATCATTTTCATCCTATAGAAACGGAGAGACGACAACATCAACATACCTACTGAAATCCAACAAAGTGGAGTCTAGAGAGGTTAGAGTGTACGCAGACCTTACCACACAAGATTGTCTAATTAAACTTGACCAATGGCCCATTAGCAAGACAATAAAAGATAAAACCCATCATTGAGAGAACCAACCAGCATATATCTCATAAAAAAAACACAAACAAGATGAACAATCATGGACTATTCAAAAACATCAGAATGCAATATAGTGAATAAACAAACAAAAACAAAAAAGAATCTTAGATTTGCTCTAAAAGGGAAAAAAAAATTTACTCTTGAGTTGAACTTGATACTTGGAAGGAAAATGTTTGCTAAGTTTGATTATTGAAACAGGATATCCATTCTTGGACAATCCTTGTAAATAAACTTTTTCAGCTACTGCTTCATCTGCAACTTCAGAATCAGTGATGTAACCAAGTGGAACCATCTCAGCCCTCCATTTTTTCCACTGACAAAACATCTTAGCAGCTTTCTCTGGGTTCATTGATCTTGCAATCAAGAACCTCATCAATGTCTTATCTCCGTAACTCTACAACAACAAAAAATGGAGCATTTTCTTTAGACATAATACATAAATATGCTCTTTTTAAGTTGATTTCAAATTAGCATTTATATCCTCAAACTTTTACTAAACAGTTAAATTTATATGACGTGACATAATACGCGTAGAAAGCTACAAAGGACAAAAAATTATCCAGCAGGACATCACATAAAATAAATTTATCTATTTGTTTAATTCTATATCGTATCTAGATAGCAAATCAGAGTTAAAGCACATAGATATCAGTTGAGGTTGACTTAAACAAGAAGTTCTTGTATTATGCATTTTCTTTTCTAAAGAAGAACTGATTATTAGTACAAAGATTTGAACTTTACACTATTAGAAGAAAAGGGATATTTTTATTTTTATTTTTGAAAAAAATGATTATAAAGATTTAAACTTTACACTAAAAAGGGAAAATGGGGGTCTTTTTTTCTTACTTCAATTGAAGATCCCAGCTTTTCAATTGATTTCCTCATTTGTATCAATGCAATTTCTTGATTTGTGTCCATTTTTAGTTTTCTTTTTTTTTCCTCCAAAATTCAAAGAATGATTTTTGTGCAAAGAGAAGACAAATAAAGACATAAAATAAAAGTAGGGAACTTAAAAAAGTGTCAATCAAATCAAATAAATGGCAATCAATAGCCGAACTATGTAGCGATGGACCAAGTTGTAGAATAGAAGGGAAGAGAACTAATATTAGTGAATATTTTGTCTATAAGAATGAACAATATTATTTCAATATTCTAAAAGAATAATTGATTGCTATTATTATTGACTAACTAATATCATTAGTAATTTTTAAAATTGAACAAAATATATTAGTAGTAGCTTTTAGGCTTTATATATTTAAATAAATCAAACCTACAAAGTCAATTTATTGATCTAAAATATTAATGACCAACTTCCAGAAGTTATTACACTTAATTTTTTATTTATTCTTTAGTCACTAGCTTCTGGTCCTCCTTATAAGTGTGAATTTAGATTACTTTTAGCGGCAATAAATAATTATATTAATGAAGAGCGTGGAAGTTTTTATCTACATTTGTTAAGTGTGAGAAAAAATGGTGCATTTTAAAGTTTAAACGAGCTCCAAAGCAGGTAAAAGGAAATTTTACTGATTTTCGTGGGCTACAACCCATTTATTTTTTTAATCCAGAAATCTCGAAACAAAATGACCAAAAATTTTGATGGACGTTTGTTAAGATATTAGAAATGGAACTAGTTCATCCTGTGGGAAAAAATGATGCATTTTCAAGTTCAAACGAGCCCCAAAGCAGGCAAACACAGATTTTACCGATTTTCGTGTGACATAGTCCATGTATTTTTTTATTCGAAATATGACCAAATTTTTTTGGGACATCCATTAAGACCTTAGAAATGGAATCAATTCATCTCGCGAGGAAAAATGGTGCATTTTCAAGTTTAAACAAGCCAAAAGTAGGTAAAGACATATTTTACGGATTTTCATGTGTTGTAAAACACGAAAATCGTCAAAATCTTCTTTTACCTGCTTTGAGACTGGTGTGACCTTGAAAATGCGCTCATTTTCCCTGCAAGACAAATTGGATACATAGTCAACGTCTTAAAGGACGCCCATAAGAAATTTTGGCCATTTTGTTTACGAAATTCCGAATAAAAACAATTCCATGGACTATAGCACATGAAAATTGACAAAATATGTGTTTACCTGCGTTGGTGCTCGTATGAACTTGAAAATCACCCATTTTCCCCGGGATGAACTGGATACATTGCCAACGTCTTAAGGGCGTGCAAGAAAATTTTTGGTCATTTTATTTTGGGAATTCCCGATCACAAAAATTCCATGGACTATAGCACACAAAAATGAACAAAATCTTCATTTACTTGCTTTGGGGATCGTTTGAACTTGAAAATGCGCTTGTTTTCCCCGCGAGACAAACTGGATAAATTGTCAACATCTTAACGGACGTCCATGAGAAATTCCGACCATTTTGTTTTGGAAATTTCGGATAATAAAAACACCATACACTATAGCACACGAAAATCTGTTTTTACCTGCTTTGGGGCTTATTTGAACATTCAATAATGCGCCCTTTTTCCCCGCAGGACGAATTGGATACATTGCCAACGTCTTAAAGGACGTCCACGAAAATTTTTGGCCATTTGTTTCGGCAATTTCAGATCACAAAAAAACCATGGACTATAACACACAAAAAATGACAAAAAATCTGCGTAAACTTGCTTTGGGGCTTGTTTGAAATTGAAAACCCGCAAGACGAACTTGATATACTGCCAACGTCTTACCGAGTGTCCACAAAAATTTTTGGGCTTTTTGATTTGAGAATACCGGATCACAAAAATTCCATGAATTATAGCACATGAAGATCGGCAAAATATGTGTACCTACTTTTGGTCTCGTTTAAACATGAAAATGCGCCCATTTTCCTTGTGCGTCCACATACATTGCCAACGTCTTAATGGACGTCCACGAAAAATTTCGGCCATTTTATTTTCGTAAATTTTGAGTCACAAAAATTTCATGGACTATAGCACACAAAAATCGGCAAGATATGCGTTTAGATACTTGGATGCTCATTTTAACTTGAAAATGCGTCTGTTTTCCTAGCGGGACGAACTGGATACATTGCCAACATCTTAAGGGACGTCCACAAAAAATTTCTACCATTTTGTTTTGAGATTTTTGAAACAAAAATTTCATGGACTATAACACACGAAAATTGATAAAATTTGTGTTTACCTGCTTTTGGGATCGTTCGAACTTGAGAAGGCGCCAACTTTCGCCGCAAGACGGAGTGGATACATTGAAAGTTTTAACCACAAGATAAACTGGATATATTGCTAATGTTATAACAGACATCCACGAAAAATTTCAGTCATTTTGTTTTGGTAATTACGGTCATAAATATTTTATAGACTATACCATACGAAAATCTGTAAAATCTGTATTTACCTGCTTTGAGGCTTATTTGAAATTTAAAATGCGCTCGTTTTCTCCACGGAATGATTTGGACGTCCACGAAAAATTTCAGTCATTTTATTTTGGAAATTCCGAATCGCAGAAATTTGATAAGTGAAAGTGCACCAAGTACGTTGTAATTGTTATAAAGTGATATGGATGTCAGTGGGAACATCCCATGTGCATGCTCAAGAAAAGTAGATTGAAAACAATATGTATGAATTGTGCCTTGGACCAAAGAAATATATTATGGTCCCTAATATGTGAAAAATGTGAGTGATATTATTTTAGAATATGAATCTTTTAGGTGTCGAATTACAATTGGTTCTTGTTAACTTTTGTGTTCTATTTTTTTAAAAAATAACATACTAATTAATTCTAGATTAAGAAAATTAAAATATTAACATACTAACTTATTTATTGAAACCTAATTTGAAAAGGATTTTTTTTTTTGAAAATTACTTTCTTTTGTAATTTTTCAATTTCAACAAAAAAAACTTACCAAACTAAAACAAGTTTTTTAAAAAAAAATTGACATTGCAGTGAAATTCCAAAAGCGTAACCAAAGCAGAATTAAAAAAAATAACGTTAATAAATATCAAGATACATAAAGCAAATAAAGCAACATGCAATAATGAAAAATTAAAGAATAAGATACTACGTGTGTACTAATCAAATATTTACTAAATAAAGAGAAGATGAGAATAGGAAGTTGATCCCTCACTTCTTCCACAATGAAATTTGACAATATTCGATTATTTACTATTCATACTAAAATATTCGATTTTCATACCTTCTTATTTTGAAGATGTGTCATTTGTACTCTCGACTTATTTGTACCTCTAATAAAATTTGTTACAATTAATATCTTCACACCTTCTTATTGGTACACTCATTCTTCGATATATGTCTAATCTAGTTCAATCTCGTTTTTCTCATCTCAATCCTTGATAGAAAATACTAATCAAACTTTAATATAAATACCAAATCGAACGCCGAATAAAGATCGAAAACAAATTAAAAAAATGCAAAGAGACTGTTTTTATTCCTTGCCACATAGACTATTTGGTCAGCCATAAAAATATCTTCGTTAGCTGGCTGATGACGTGGACTTCCTCTGGTGGCAGGTTCAAGCCTCTAGATATTTTCACCTCAAAATATCCTTCAATAATAACGTGTCGACCAAACTTTCATTTTTGCCATCCAAACACCTATAAACTACCAAAATGCCACTAACTATCAATACTAGTTTGTATTTTTTATTTCTAAACTCGAATATATAATTAGTTGTTACTATTTTCTATAGAACTTTTAAGATCCACAGAAATAGAAAATAATGAAAAGTTACACTTTAAAGATCCACAATGCTAGTGTTATTAAATATTTATGAAATAAAAAATGTATTACTCTTTTTTTAACTAATTAAAAGGAAAAATGTATTTTATTATGTTAAAGTAGAGCAAATGTTATTTACATAAATAATAAGTAATTATTTGATTTTGGGTTCAAAGCTTATTGTTTTAACATATTTGTTATTCGTTACTATTTAATATAAGTAGCTAAAAACAGATACGTTTTGAACGAAATGTTGCTTCAACACCCTAGGATAGTTTATACAACTACATGTGCCCTTAGCTGAGGAATCAATTATACATAGTACTAGAACTAGAATACTTATTCTTAGGGCCACTTAAATGTATCATTAAGTAGCTGGAACAGCAAATTAACCACTAATCTAATCCTATGTTCCTTAATCCTAGTATATAATTCAACTTTAAATATAATCAGTAGGTCAAAGTGTGCTAATGACATCCATAATTCATCGTTTATCACACTCCAATTTAATAATAATGTACCCAAAATAATATATTAGCATTGAAGCATAACTATGGCCTATGGGTTCTCAATACAAGAATATTCTCTCAAAAAGGTATATAAATTTTTATAAATAGTTCTAGTTTAAAGCGTAGTTACAAACATAAATATAATTTACATATTTTTGGAATATAACTATAAATTTACATATTTTTGGAATATAACTATAATTGTTATATTGGGGAAAAGAGTTGTATCAATTTTATCGATCAATGATTATATTCAAACAACAAATATCATTCGTATTAAACGGATATCAACACATACTATATCGATTGATAGGTTCAATTGTCATATTTCTATCATAGAATTCATTATACTTTTAAATTTACAAATTCAAATATTTTAAGATTATAACACACACATATCTATGCACGATATCAAAAATATTGGGTTCAATATTAACTCAATTCTTACATCCCTTCCCCCACATACACACATAAAATATCTTACTTTCAGTGTCAACTATGAATTAAATTTCAAATAATAATAATTCTAAAAAAATATTTAATTTTGTAAACAATTATAGTCATAACTAATTTTTCAAATACATAACATATAAATGTGTCTTATTAACTTGATTAAATACTAAGAAACTTTTTATTTATAAGTAAGTATACGTTTAAATTTATACAAAGTCAAACAATTAGATATATATATTTTTCGTGATAATTCATGTGAGATATACTCCAAAGAGGCATTTGTGTTAATAAGTTGAACTTCATGTCTATTTTCTCAGCACAACTTTACAAACATATCTAGAAGATATCTTTAGCCACCCAAGATATTTTTTTGTTTGGCAATAAAAAAAAAGAGAAAAAAAAATAGGTATGAAGAAAATGGAAGAAGAAGAAGAAGAGAACATGAGAAGAGAAAAGAGATTCAAATGCATAAAAATGGATGAAGATGAAGACGAAGATGAAGAAGGAGAAATTCTCGATTACTATGATGATGATGAAGATGAAGATGAAGAAGAATTTGAAAATATTGAAGTTACTTCACAACCAGTTGGATTTTTCTATCCTTTAACGACGCCGTCTTCAATCGTTGTCTCTGATGCATTAGATCCTGATCTTCCGGTTATATATGTGAACTCTGTGTTTGAAAGCTCTACTGGTTATCGCGCTGACGAAGTACTCGGTCGTAACTGGTAAATTTTTTGGTATTTTTAGCAAAATTTTATTTTATGGTGTTGTGTGAGTTTAGCAAATACTCAATTGGTAGTTTTACAGATGAAATTAGTTGATCTGAGTTGCAGTGTAGTGGTCAATGAGTTCTCTCTGGTTTAAATCTGAAACAGATTTCTATTTTTGTTGTTTTGCCGGTGGGATTAGGTAGGTATCCCCTAGAATTAGTCTAGGTGTGTAGGTGTATGCAAGCTAATACAGACACCATGGTTATCAACATAATTAGCTGATCTGAGCTTAGTCTGACTATATATTGAAACTAATTTTGGTGATTTAAATTGTATTTGAACTAAATGTACTAGTTGGAAATGCAAATGGTGAAAAGTTTGTTTCTTTTTACACCGATGAGTCTTTTGGTGGTGGAAGTTGACATGTATTGTAGAATGAGTTGAGATGTGCGCAAGTTGGTCTAGGCACCACTACAGTTATTAAAAAATATAGCTGATTTGAGTTTATTTAACTGTATATTGGAACTCATTTTAGCGATTTGGATTGTACTTGAATAAAATGTAGGGTTAGAAATGCAAATGGTGTAAAGTTTGTTTCTTTTTGCGCTGACAAATCTTTTGGTGGTGGAAGTTGACATGAATTGTAGAATGAGTTGAGATGTGCACAAGTTGGTCTAGGCTCCACGGTTATTAAATATTAGCTGATTTGAGTTTATTTAACTGTATATTGGAACTATTTTTGATGATTTGGATTGTACTTGAACAAAATATAGGGTTTGCAAATGCAAATGGTGAAAATTTGCTTCTTTTTTCCATCTGTACTTGCTTGAGTGGATAGAGCTACTTGGTATTATTTGTTGGTGGGAATTGATAGGTTTCCCGCAGAATTTAGTTGAGATGTGTGCAAGTTGGTCCAATCATAACGGTTTTCAGAACTACCCTGTCTGTATCTGTATAGTCAACCATCTGTTCATGTTATTGCCATTTATCTCTCAGTCTCAGACAAATCATAAGAATTGAATTTTGGTATTGAATGAGAGCTCAGACTACAACAATAATAAGAGTTACTTTCTGTGAAAATTTTATCGGCAACTGAGAAGTTGCTAATACAGAAGCAACTCGAACCGCTAGTGGGTTGTATCAGGTGCTTTATTCAAATCTCTAGTGCTTTTAAGATAATATTTAATAAGGGACAACTCTAGTGCTTTATTCAACCCAATGTTAGTATATTAGAAAACTAATTGTAGCTTTTTCTGTCCCTTGACATTATCAATTCTTTATTAGAATTGTTCCATACAGATGTTATATCTGATTCTTCTTAAATGATTTTTTTTCTTTTTCAATTGATGTTTTTTTCTTAATCTCTGGATATTAACATATGGACAAATTTAGATGAGCTTACCATTGACTTCAATATTACTAATATTTAAGCATCCATCTCATGATATACTATATGTTGACATCATTTACTGTTGAGGAATCTTGACACGTTCACTGAATTATTTTCAGTCGGTTTTTGCAATTTAGAGATCCACGCGCTCAAAGGCGGCATCCTTTGGTGGATCCTGTTGTTGTTTCTGAGATCAGAAGATGTCTTGAAGAAGGTGTTGATTTCCAAGGGGAGCTTCTCAACTTTAAAAAAGATGGTACACCTGTGGTGAATAGGCTAAGACTTGCACCCATACATAGTGATGATGGCACAGTGACCCATATTATAGGGATTCAAATGTTTTCTGAAACAAAAATTGACCTGAATACTGTGTCATATCCCGTTTTCAGAGAAACTTGCCAGTCTCACTGTGACGAGTCCAGCGAATACTCCATTAAAAGCGGTAATTTATTGCATTGTCAGCACCGTGAAATATGCGGTATTCTTCAGCTCTCTGATGAAGTTCTAGCTCACAACATTTTATCTCGATTGACTCCAAGGGATGTTGCATCCATTGGTTCTGTTTGTAGAAGGATACGCCAATTGACGAAAAATGAGCATGTGAGAAAAATGGTCTGTCAAAATGCATGGGGAGCTGATGTCACAGGTGTGCTGGAACATATGACAAAGAAGTTAGCTTGGGGGCGTCTAGCTAGGGAGCTAACCACTCTTGAAGCAGTTTGTTGGAAGAAACTGACAGTTAGAGGTGCTGTAGAACCTTCACGTTGCAACTTCAGTGCATGTGCTGCAGGGAACAGGCTAGTGTTATTTGGAGGGGAAGGTGTTAATATGCAGCCAATGGATGACACATTTGTTCTCAATCTTGATGCTGCTAATCCAGAATGGCGACGTGTGAGTGTCAAATCATCTCCACCAGGACGTTGGGGCCATACTCTCTCATGTCTTAATGGTTCCTGGTTGGTGGTGTTTGGTGGATGTGGGAGACAGGGATTGCTTAATGACGTGTTTGTTCTTGATTTAGATGCTAAACAGCCTACATGGAAAGAAGTATCCGGTGGAGCTCCCCCCCTTCCTAGGTGTTGGCACAGCTCTTGCACGATGGAAGGCTCAAAGTTGGTTGTTTCAGGTGGATGCACAGGTGCGGGTGTACTTCTCAGTGACACATATTTGTTGGATCTCACCAATGACAAACCTACCTGGAGAGAAATTCCAACTGCATGGACTCCTCCATCTAGATTGGGACACTCACTCTCAGCTTATGGGAAGACAAAAGTTCTAATGTTTGGTGGCCTTGCCAACAGCGCTAACGTGCGTTTAAGATCAGGTGAATCATACACTATTGATTTGGAGGACGAAAGGCCAGAATGGAGGCAGCTTGAGTGTGGTGCGTTCACAGGAGTAGGAAGTCAAAATGCTGTGGTTCCTCCTCCTAGACTTGATCACGTTGCTGTAACCATGCCTTGTGGTCGTATCATCATTTTCGGAGGTTCAATTGGCGGACTGCACTCTCCTTCACAACTCTTTCTACTCGATCCTTCAGAGGAAAAACCATTATGGAGGACTCTCAGTGTACCTGGGCAACCTCCAAAGTTTGCTTGGGGTCATAGCACATGCGTGGTTGGAGGAACAAGGGTCTTTGTCCTAGGAGGCCATACCGGGGAGGACTGGGTCCTGAACGAATTGTATGAATTGTGCTTAGCGAGCAAGCAAGATTCTGATGCATGATCTGGTTAGTCTCGCAGAATTCATATATATTTTCGAGTATAACTTTGCATTTTCTTCAAGAACGGTTCCACTTTGTAGACACTGGAATACACCTTGCCATAGATTTGAGTAACCTTATGCAGCTTGTGTAAATAAGCTTTTGATCTTGCTGTTTGTAGTCCATTTCGTGGCCGTTGAATATGTTTATGCCTTTCGCTTTGTATCTTTATATATTACTATTCACTAATTTCTGAGTCTCATATTATTTGTATGTACATTATACTAATAGTTCATGCTCATAAACTACACAACTTTTGTCTTTCACAGAAATAATAGTTTCGTTGGAGAAGGGGATATTTTAGGGGTAGCAAAATGGGATTTGGGGAGATTAAACTGTATGCAGATCTTACCCATACCTCGTGGAGTTAGAGAGACTGTTTGAGAACTTTTCGTAAGCTAATTAACATATACTACCTACAACATAATAGTACATTTTTATTTCCTAGTATATGTGATTCTGCTCATCAACAGAAGCAAAAATTGACAGAAATCCTTGCAAGAAGGTGTATTGACATCGAGAAAAGAACATACTTGCAAAAAATAAACCATCGATCACTCTACTCTACTCGATAACAATGTTTTCATCTCCTACCACTTTATTTATACTCTATCCTGAAATATGAGAATTGTTTTTTACCAGATAGCCTATATATTTTCTCCGCGTGAAAAATTGGATTCATCATTTCCAAGCAACTGCATCAATCTCATCTCTGGCTGACTTGTATAGCTCAAGTCTTTTGGCTATGGTCTCTCTCTTTCCCATGAGAGCGGGATCCTCATCGAGCATTTTCCCCAGTTCCTCCTTCTGCACATTCACAAATAGTATGACATTTTGTTACATAAAAATATCACGGAGCCATGATTTTCAAAGAAGCCGAACGAAATTCAACATCTGTTATATATACATAAAAATACTTTACCTCTCTCCTTCCGATTTGTGAATAGAATTGATTTAACAATGACTTCCTTGCTTCTCTGACTTGACAAAAGACAACTGCCTTAGGAATAGTATTCCTCAAGGTTTCACAGACCATATTTATATAAGCAGAGACATTTGATCCTGTTGCATATGAAGCAACAAAATTTAGACACATTTTCTCTAACTCACGTTTGTTCGACTTCAGCTGACAAGTAAGCCACTCCAACTTTGAGAGTGAATATCTAAACACCTCAACTTGGTCTCAACATTCCAATTTGTCCTCGTGCCACATAAATTTTGCATGTGTGTATAGATGATCATTTTGTAACTGACACAGAGGAGACGAGTTGAAGTGTTTAGATGTACATACTCAAAGCTGGAGTGTTTAATTGTTAGCTGAGACCAAGTTTGAGTGTTTGTTTATGTATTATGTCAATAGAAAATGTTCCTCAAGATTTCGTCCATTTCACAAAAAAAAATAAAAAATTATTGGTTGAATGAAACATGCAAGCGATATGATACTTGCCAATTCTCCTTAGATGATTATCTGAATACCGGTCTACGTTTGAAGCTGCCTGTGCCTGCGCCTGCGCCTTCTCCTGTGCTGGTGTTTGGTTTCCAGGCAGTTTTTCTGGTTCAGTCTGAAGCTTCCTAAAGAATTCAACTGTTAGGTAAGAAGACTCCATCTCTACTAGTCGTGAAACTGTTTTTCGACTTTCATCACGAAATCTGTCAAGAGCATCATTTGCTGCTGCTGCAATATCAGATTGAAGTGACGGAAAACGTTTCAATTCCTGCATATGGATTCTATTGTGATCAGAAACATGTCATGTGGAAAGTTGGAGTTCAAGAGCAGCCAAAGAGACGTTCTTTTTAAACAGATTAAAAAGTAAAGTAAGACAAACGAATTGAAACGGGACATTTACAAGAAGACCTTCTCCTTTACCTGTGTTTCTGCAAGTGACTTCCTCACAAGTTCTTTCAGAATGACATGCACCTGTAAATAAATAATTTAGCATTCATAAGTACAGACCGCGATAGAAACATAAATTAAGCATGTTGAACCAAGTATCTAGCTATTATCTTCTGTACAAAAATCATATGTATGTGTATTCGTGTGTGTCCATTTCATATCACATCATAATGTTTGATTCTATTACATCAATATGCTTGTCCTTCGTTTTATGTTACTATCTGTTGTTTCTTGTTTGTTGATTTCTGTTACTATCTTTTAGACTCTTTTTCCTTGAGAGAACATATATTAACACTTAACGAGACAAGCATTTGAAACGGAGAATTAAGAACTTTACTGCATCAACTGAGGCTTCAGCAGGGCCTTTGAAGAACCCAAGAGATCCATCGATTAGCCTTCTGTAACCTTGTTCAGGAGCGATTAAGTGAGGCTGGTATCCATCAGCCTCGGAAATAACCTTTTTGACATTACTCGTTGAAAGATGACGATCAAAAGGAAGCTTCTTAAGAGCACTTGGTAGCTGATGATCAAAGACACCATATATTCTATCACCACCTGGCCTCCTGAGAAAAAGTAGAAATAGCAGCTAGCTAGTAAGAAAACTACCAGTTAGAATCTCGTTACACCCTCGAAACTAACTGTTTTCTAACAAAGAACAATGGACAGAACGAATGAAGGAAGTTAAAGCATTACCCTCCTTCTAGATGTTCCCTAAATATTCTATCGAATGCACGACACATTTCCAAGATTGTGTATAGTTGTGCCTGTAGATAGAAACAACTACTTCAAGCTACTAAAGAACACAAGAACCTCCAGATTAATTACCATTAGTCTCATATTTATCTGTTTTTGACTTGACACGGAGTTTAAGAAAGTAAAGAAGAGTTTTAAATCTTTGAAACAGACTAATAAGGAAAGTAAGACAAATAAACTGAAATGGAGGGAGTAGTGTTCATTACCCCTCCATCTACACCAATAGGTCGTCCGATTCGGTCTAACTCAGCATTAAGCTCATCAATTGTCTTGTTTATTAGAGCAATAATGCTTGGTATTCTCTGTCTGATCACAGTCTCCAAGTGCTAAAATACAGGAGAAATCAAAAAGTTATTAAAGGTAACTCGGGGAATTTTTAATTGGCATAATACATAAACAAACACTTAACTTGACCTCAACGGGCAAGTTAGCACTTCAACTGGCAACTAAAAACTCCAAATTGTCCCCATTGTGTCTCGTGGACACCTGACACTAACGTGACACATAAATTTTGGAGTTGTTCAGATGATCATTTTGTAAGTTGGATTTTTCAACTGATACATTGTAGACGAGTTGAGGTATCTAGATGTGTATACTCAAAGTTGAAGTATTTACTCGCCAGTTGAGGCCAAAATTGCGTGTCTTTTTATGTACTAATGGAAATATTTGAAAGCCAAGAAGGGAAAGCCAACCTTAGATAAGAGTTTTGCAAGATATTCAGCTCCCATTTTATGAGCAAGATGTCCATATTCAGGACTTGACTCAAAGTATTCCAGCTCCTTTCGACGAGCAGCCATCATATCAACACTCTTGTTGATATCAGCCTGTGAACGGTTGACGACTCCAACCCATGGATGTTGGAGCTTATATGATCGACCTTCGAGTACCTTAAACATCAGTAAATAAGTTAATAACATATCAACAATAAGTTCTCCAAGGATCGCAGTTTTTGAAAAAAGGAATCAATCATACATCCAAGGCATTGGTTCCCTGATCCATCAGATCAAGTTTCGTTATAACTCCAAACGTTCTTTCACCTGAAATATGAAATGAAACATATATACACACTCAGATAACTCGATGTACACACGATTTTGCAAAATTAGTATATCTCACTATAGTACCTGAAGGATCAACTTCTCTTGCAAGTTTTATTGCATCAGAAGTTGCAATATCTTGATTTGCAGGAGAAATAGCCAGTATAATGCAATTGGGCTATAGCACAAACAATATGTTAGCACTGGTTATTGACAGTGGCGGAACCAAAATTTTCACTCATGTAGAGACTTACTTTTTCCACGTAAGAGCGGACCATCATTTCAATATCTTCAACGATGCTCTCTGGTTGTCCCTCTGCACAGTTCAAGATTCATCGTTTTCAGTTTCGTTAAGAGTGAAATAACACAGCAGCGCAGGAAGATCGCCTAGCTCCTTTTCTATATCTATAGGAAAATAGTGATTTCGTGCTCACCTACAGCAACCTTCGTTAATCCAGGAAGATCGATGAGTGTTAAATCTACCACTGCAATACAATAACACACACTCGATAGTCATTAAAGATTATCGAACAGGGAAGGATAGAAAGATATGACTCATAATGGCGAGTCATATCGTTAGAGAAGATGGAACTGATGAAGAACACATACCATTAGGAGAAAAAATGCTCAGGTGAATTGGAACATTTGAAATTTGCTTGCTCTTCCCTGTTATGCGGTCCGTCTCATCCGCAATCTCTTGACGTACCGCAGCTGCAATATAAGACATCGAATCTCAACAGTTGCGGAGCCAGGATTTCTCATTATGTTAACAACAGTGACGGAGCCAGGATTTTTACTAAGAGAGTGCAAAATATAAAAAAGGTAAACATGCAAAGGAATTCAACATCTACTATATGAATGTAAAGTGTAGGCAAGACCTTACCCCTAGCATTACAGTTATGAGTTCAATCGAAACCATAACTTTTGACAATTATACAAGAAAGTTAAGTTACATATAATATCAAACTAACCAAACTCAGGAAACTTCTTCTTAGGAGCGTGCAGAAACTCCGCATATTCAGCTCCTCCATCAGTCTTATGGAGTTGAAGAACCAATGGCCTCCTCGTGACGATGCCTTTCAAATTTCAAAAGAAAAAAACAAGTATAAAGGGTACTGTCAGACAAGAGGGAATTGCTCAGAAGTTAAGCACGTCAAATCACAGATATATAGGATTCATATAGCAGACGCCAATTAGTCTGAGACTGAGAGCGGCTTAATACACTGATAATAGACACCTTAACTCAGCTTCAACAGACAACTAGACACTCTAACTTTGAGGATGCACATCTAGACACCTCAACTCATCTCTACTATGTCAGTTGAACACTCAACTTTATGTCATGTCAGTATCAGGTGTCCACGAGACACAATAGGAACGAGTTGAAGTGTTAGTTGTCGACTAAAAAAAGTAAAATTACCCGATCCACGAGGCAGGAAATCTCTACCTACAACGCTTTCCAACACCGACGATTTTCCAGAGCTCTGATTGATTACAACAACCCAACAATCAAAAAACAAAACACTCCTCCAAAAAAAAAAAGCATAACACTACTAGAAAACAAGGAATTAAAAACGGACAAAAATTTCATAGTCAAAACAAAAATCTCTATACTAGTCTCATTTAGCTATAAATTAACGATAAATTCCGTAACTAATTCCATTTTTTTCTAATACTGCAAAACTCAAATCCTAAATCCATGTCTCTGATTATATCAGTATGCTTCACATTCTGATTCTAGTCAGAGTTTCAAACTTTTCAGCACGAATCCAGATTTAGTTACAGATACCAAAAACATGACATGATGGATAGTATAATTTCGTCCTTAACCAGATATTTCAAAATCTCCGGCACGAATTCAAATTTAGTTACAGATATCAAAAACAGGACAAGATTGAAAAATGAAAAAAAAAAAAACGAATACTAGCCTGACCACCAACGACGGCGACGGTAGGAAGAGCTTCCCAAAGGGACATTCCTTCACCTCCATGATCACCTAAAATAGTACAAGCACGTTGAATTCTATTCACCAATCCGATTAAGCTTTCGAGGGTCGCCATTAACGCACCCTTTTTATTATATTTTAATTTTTTTTTTGAAAATTGAGATTTGAAAAAAATGGAGTTGGTTTTGAATTAACTAATTTTGATCTGGAAGAGAAAAATGAGCGGGGAATTAGCAAAGACGAAAGGATGAGAGAAAACCAAAATAACGGTTTTATAAATTTAATTTATATATAAAAAATAAACTATATTAACTATTATATATATATATATATATATATATATATATATATATATATATATATTAATTTTGTTTCAATTTAAGTTGTTTCGTATTTGGTCAAAACTTTTAAAATCTATTTATTTTGAAAAATCCAAGAGAAATTAGGAGGGGAGATATGTCTTTGTTCGTAATCTCCACTACACTCCAAACAATCACAATAGTCATACAGTTGAATAGTTTGAGTTAGACGAGGGATAATGGTCGAACTATCAAAGACATTCGCTACCAAAGAATTAAGGGATCTTATACTGTATACCAAATTAAAACTAGATAAATAAATTGAAACGTAACTGATGAATTATGAACATATAGCATAGTCATCACAAGAAATCAAATGAAACATACAAAGAGAAATAAATACAAAGCAAAGTAGAACAATCCATGGACTCAATCTTTCTTCTTATCTTTTCCATTTGTGGAAAAGTTGAACCATGGTATCCAAACAAATGTATTCTTTTGGTAGAGCTTATATGCATCTTCTCTATACTTTTGTCTAACCATTTTCTTCTCCACAAGCATAGTGACATATCCCAAACAAATGCTATTTATAAGTGCACCAATAAAGATCCAATTTTGGCTCAAATTCCATCCAAATAAGGCCAATCCCCACCACCACAATTGCTCACCTAAGTAATTTGGATGTCTTGAGTAACACCAAAGGCCTTTGTCAAGAATTGGAACCATTGGTTGGCCAAGTTGTTGTAGTTTCTTATTTTTGATGATGAAATTGTGGAGCTCTGTATCCGCGTAAAAGGCGATTGTAATGCCACATAAGCAGATCGTGATAGCAACGAAATCCAAAAAAGTCAATGGCTTATCAACTGAGTGGACAATATATAGAGGAAGACATATCCCCATTTGTAAAACCTGCAAGCAGCAGAGCCAGAATTTTCACTAAAGAGATTCAAAATATAAAGAAAGTCAAGTGGATTCAAGACGACTCGGATGAACTCGTTGTGCCCCCTAGTCCCGTCCCGGCCTACAAGTAAAAATGTACGCAAAAAAAAAGTGGAGTACAACGACCGGGCCGGGATCACAATCCAAAACAAGTACAAGGGTCTCCCAAACAATTCCGCTTGTTCTAACTTGAACATAACTTATAACTATTTCAACTTAATATCTTGTTTTTTCACAACCACATAAAGAAAGATGTACACATGAATATAGAAGAGTCTGAGGAGGGTAGGATATACACAACATGAGTTTGCGAACGTAATTTAAAACTTACCTGTTGAGAGAGATAAATAGCAAAGAAAGAGATCCACCACCAATTTTTTCCATATTGGTTACTCATATCTGTATATCTCCAATCTTGTTTAACTCCCAACTGCCAATTTTCCCTTCTGAAGTAGCTATGAATCATCCTAATACTCCAAATCCATGTCAAAATTGTCACAATCCATGACCTCAATTGATTGTATTGTGCCATGGGAAGATTGGCATAGAAATGTAACAACATTACTGGAATAACCATCCAGTACAAACCTATCATCTGCCAAAATCAAATGTGTGTTAATCATCAACTTCGTTTCAATCCCAAATAAGTTGCATGGGCGGAGTTATTTTAGGCAAAAGGCGGTACGTTGCACATATAAAGTTATTTTAGTGTACGGAAATAAAATATTCGCTATTATGAACGTATATTTAATTTTGCTCTCCTTTTATTAAATTTCTCACGCTGCCACTAATTATTAAGTTGGAAGAATACTGTTAGGCATGCCAACAAAGTTTTTTTAAGAAAATCGTGTCGATTTGGCCCAAAACGAATAATATTAAGTTGATTTATTAGTAGCCTATTAAGTCAACCTTTTGGAAAGTCAAAAGGTTTAGTTTTTTTACAAGACCTTGATGAAGCACAAAGTGTTAGCTCTAATATATGCAAAAATAATAATTCAAAGCGCACTTCTAACCAAAAAAAAAAAATACTTCAGATTTTGAAAGTTTGACCAGACAAGCTATAATAATATAAGTTCATTGCATTTCAGGTAAAATTCAAAAATAATTTCTTATTAGTCCCTATAAAATAAAAAAATAAGTTCCAACTTCAATATATTGATTTTGAAAAAAATTTAGACTTCTTGCAACAATATGTCTTATACAACTTCCAATTTGAGAGTTTTGTTAAAATATTTTTTTTAAAATAAATTCATCAAAGTAAAAGATAAAAGAGTATTATAGTTACCCAATGAAGGTTTGATTGAAGAAGAGCAATAAACCAAAAGAGGACATTAACATTGAGGAAAAACATGATATTTGCAAGTAAAATTGGATGGTTATTGCACCAATTCCACAATGAGTTGTGATCTTCATTGTGTATATTATGAAGGAAACAAAGGTAGAAAAGAATACAAGGAAAAGTGGCTAAAAATGCAATCAACCCATTCTTGAAGTTGCTTAGAGCAGCCATATTGTTATATTTCACTATGTTGTTTGTGAATTACAATGTGAGGTTCTAATTTATAAAGGGTTCTAAAAGTCACACCTCCATTTTTATATGGTACGAGTACATTTTTTCCCCTTCTTTTTCTTCTAAAAATTAATCATACTTTCACATAATTAAAGTAGAAAAGGTCTTCTTTTTTAATTTGAAAACTATTTGATTTTAAACTTACTATCATTTTGCCTTAAATATGATGATTTTATAGTAAAAGGGGGATACTTTTGCATTGTCCATTGTACTATATTTCTTCTTCTTCTTCTTTTTATTTTTTTACACAATGTCTAATATTTGTATTGTGATTTTTGATGAAATTTGAATAATAAAGAGATCTTAATCATCTTATTATCAAATATTTTAAGACTTAGTTACCTATAGATATTCTTTGAATAAACTTATAGTAATAGTATAAAAATAAAGATTTCAACCATCTCATATTTCAGGAGGCTTAATTACAAATAAATATTCTTTCTATGATTTGATTGTAATTGTGTAAAAAATTATCTAAACTATGATGTATAAAAAGTTTAATTTTAAAAAGAAATTCTTAATAGTAAAAAAGAAAAAAGTATAATCATTGATGTCTTCACAACAAACACAAATAGTTACTAATAGAAAATTAACCACACAAGTCATTATTAGAAGTGCCCATGCAAATCCACATTATTGTCCAAATCAAATTTAATAATTATGATTATACTATTCTAATGGTGGAGTTAATGATTATTATTTTAGCCCACATTAGTGTTATTAATCATTTGCAAGAATCACACCTTACCTTGCACTCATAGCCAAAAGTGTGTATATATATATAGGTCCCCTCTAAACGGCTGTCCATGGTCCCCTCTAAAATGAACTTATTTTCGAACAATTGTCCATCCTATATTCGATATTTGCTTTATGTTTTCATGAATTCGAATTTATTTAATGAAAATTTTCACTTTGAGTTGTAAAGAATTCTCCGTCAAGCATATTAGCGTGCACGAAATTTTTTATGCTACCTTCTTTAGCCCTGTCTTACGTATATTATTTTTTCGGTCTGGCGTATCTAACATTTGAAAAAGTGAACCAATTTCATATTGCTTGCTATTGTTTTTATTTATATATTCATATATGTAAATGGGGATCAATGAAGAGGAATGACATTATACTGCTGAGGCAAGGTATATTTAGTTCTGATATAAAAACGATTTCATTCTCAAACGTCAAATTCAAAAGATAATTAAGAATATAAATACACTTACATTCACCAACAAATTGTTTGTTTTATGAGAAAACTTTACATATAACTTTCATGAATTTATGAAGTGAATCGATAAATATGTGTATAAATTTTGTGTGATACGAATCTGAATTAGTGAGAAGGTTATGTACCACACACAAATAAATCTTCCTAGAATATTCTTATTCCTCTCTTAATTATAATTCACATATATGCTTTCTTGTTAATTTATATTTAACTTTGAAGATTGATTCCATAATCTTAATATATAAACATAGGGTGGAAATAATGAGGCTATAGCTATTGATGCTGGTTTAACGGCTTATATAATTATGATTATGATTATGATTATGATTATGATTATTATTATTATTTGTTAGGGTTTCTAGAAAGGTCCACAAGTGAGAATCCAAAGGTATTTATTATTTTTCTTTAATTTTAATTATCTTCAAATATATTTCTTTTGTGAAATTTTGTTATAGCATTTTCGATTTAAGTTTTTTTTAAAAAAAGTCTTCATTCCTAAAAACTCTATAATTACTAATTATAACTCTAAGATCTATCATTACTTCTTGTTTTAGATCTTTAGAAAAAAACATATCATATAACTTATTGATAACTATTTTAGACGATATCTTTCTTTTTTATTCTCAATGCATCACAAGATTTATTTTATTATTATTATATATTGTCTTAGGTATCATCATTGTCTTAAAATAAAAATATTTGAACTTCTTATATTGAGAATGTCCAATACTTGCAAGAAGAAGGGCTACAAGTTAAATGTTATACACTTAGCAAATATTGGCTATATTTTAAATAAGGAAGCCGTAGAAGTGGCTACCTCGTGTCAATTCTACTCTATAAGGGATTTGGGCTGAGCCTAGTCCCTCTTGTTCATAAAGTAAATAACAGGCCTAGTGTATATTTTTCCAACTTATAGTTGACATGAGGATGTTCGCGAAGGTGGAAGTGGCCTTCCTGGTGGATAAGATGAGGAAATCGTGACTAAGTTTGAACATGTGAAGAGGAGATGCGTAGACGCATCATGAGGAGGTGTGAGAGGTTGGTTATAGATGATACGAGGAGAGGCTGATATAGTATTAAGGACAGGTGATAAGGTAGGATATGATACAACTTTAGGTTAGTGAAGATACAACCTAAGATAGAAAGATGTGAAGGATATGTATTAAGATAACAGGTTAGTACGTAGTGTAGCATTGTCTTGTCTTGCTTACTATGGTGGTTGGTATTTTATTGTTGTTCTTGTTTTTGACATTTTACCGTTGTTTATCCTTATTTTCAATAATCATCGATCCTAGTATGTTTGTTTATTGATTATCACACTAGTTTGTTGTTGTCTTTGCTCAATTCTGATAGACTTCGCACCACTCTCTTGTTACTCGCAATATTTTCTTCATTGTCTCCGAACATTACTTGTTAAATATTCATTAGGTACATAATCTGTTTTAAATACAATGACTCTTTACATCCTTCACCTTATTAACAAGTCAAAATAAGCCAAATAAATTAAAACGGGAAAATACATTTTAAAATGATCAATCATTGTTTTGGCTATGGCAAATAATTTTCCAAAGGGAAAATCAACTTTATTCAAATTAAAGCGGAAATTCCAATACCACATAAAGGTTACTTGCACTTTTGCCCTTATAAAATAAAATCTCAGAGCATAAACTTCTATTTTTGTATCATAATATTCAATAAATTATGTTTTAAACATGGCTTCAATTTTCGAAATACTTACATCACACTAGTCTTAAGCTTAGTTTACGACTCCATATTCTAAAAGACTTGAACCTGAGACCTCTTATTAAGAAAAAAGGAATATTTATCGCTCTACCGCAAGATCATGGATAAGCTTAGTTGCTAAAAAGTAAAAGTTAAAAAGACTAATTCCTGCAATTTTATGAAATGTTATTTTTTTTAAAGCAAATCTTAAATTGGACTCAAGGAATTGGAAGCACATGAAATATACTGACACAAAGTGATTTCAGCATCATTACTACATGGGTTTATTTGCCTTGTCTTTGACCAAGTAACCATAACCATGTGCTTCCTCTGACAAAGATTATGCTCTACACAACTAACTCCATAACCCTTTAGGAGTGACGTTAAAGAAAACTAGGTCCCCCCCCCCCCCAAACTTAACTTTCGAAAAGAATCACGAAGTCTCACGTTCAAATCATACCACAACAAGATGGTAAGTCAGAAGAACATAGCAAATCGGTCTTGTTCATTGCCATAGAATTAATCAAGGTGCACGCACACAAACAGACGTTAACAAAAAATAAAAGACAATTGATTCACTTACAGGAGCTGGCTGGCCCCTATGCACATTCATGCCAAGAATTGGAGTCATTAGGATATCAAAAACTCAGGCACTACAAGGAAGGAAGGAGGAGGTAGATAAGTACTAAATCAGTTTTAAAGATTCAAATAAAATAATTATATAACACAAATATCATGGATAGTAAAGATCAGAAGGGGCAAAAAAATTTATCATCCTTTTCTGATTACAAGAATATAGACAAACACGAATCAATAACATATCATAACAATTAAGCTGCAGATTACAAATATAGACTGCAAACAAGTTGAGAAAAAGAGTATAGAGCAAAGTAAATGCCAAGAGCTACCTATACAACCACACCACCACTGCTACTCAAGCTGTTCGGCGAAAAAGTTAGCTCAACTTTGATAACTTGAGTACCTTTCCAAGCTGATATCTAAGCAGAAGGGGATCATAGTCAAAGTCAGAAGCACACCACATTTCATCTACCGGCCTTTTCCAGTGTTTGGATAGACTTCGATCATATAGTCATTGGCATGCTTTGTTACAATTTTACAATAAACCATTAGTGGAAAATAGTAGAGTTGTCAAGTAGACTAGGAATACAGCAAGTCTATGCAGAATATCTTCTCAGAGCTGTAGTAGTTGGAGTTTCCTCTTATTGTTATTGAATGTTGCGTGTTAACCCACTTCGAGCTACATTTCTGCAGATAATACAATGTGATTTGAAGTAAGAAAAAGCAGTTGATGGAACAAAGAAATCAAGCACCACACAATTAAACTGATGCAAATTTTTGGTAATGGTGTCAAATTGGAATGTCGGGTTAAGTTTGGACGAGTTAAAATAGAAAGTCAATGAACGGATTATTAACCAAGTCACCCCAATTTGATTGGACCAAAAAAAAAAAAGGATTGGATTTAGATAGGTTCAATAACAGTCATGCAAGCAACCCCCAAAATTATATTTCCAATTGTTTGTTTTCCTAAGTAGTAGCTATACAATTGAATTGTTAAAAATGATCAATTGTGAAAAAAAGCAAAATTGTGTCCTACAATTGAAACCTTTCTAACAGATTCATTTGGGAGATGGCAAGCATAAACTGTGGTGTTTACTAACATAGAATTGTGTTAAATGAAAACTAAAGGCATACCTTCCTGGAGGCAGCTGAGAACTGCTCACTGGACCCTTTGAATTTGCAAATCTTTTGGCTCTATTCTCTTGGTCTTTCTCAACCCGCATGGCAGACACCTCCTTCTCCATGGCAGCAACCTCCCTTCTCATTTTTTTAGCCTCAACCTCCATGGCTTTTGTTAAAGTCTCCACTTTCTTAGCTAACATCTGAATAACAAAGACAACAGTCAATCATAGCAGAAATGTCATTAGTGATAGTCATGGTATAGCTGAGCAATCAATCTAACCTCAATGGCGTCATCCTTGTCTTTAAGACTCTGATCCTTCTCATGACCTGCTTTCCTCAAAGCAACTACTTCCTTTTGCAGCAAATCATATAATATTCCAGGTATAGTGTCTTCTGTTTCTGTCACTTGTGTGTCATTGCTTTTTTCAACTTGACTTGCTTTCCAGGAACTATTCTCAGTCTCATTGTCTTTGGTTCCATCACACGACTTGCTGCTGTTGAAATTTGGACCTGTGCCATTCAGAAGGTTTTTTCCCCTGTCCAATGACCTTGAGCCACCATCAAATGACTTTGATGTCCCTTTAGCATTCTTCAGCACTGTGCTGGACCCAGAAGATCTAAGCTGAAATGATGGTGATCTCTTTGGTAAAAAGCCATTATAAGTTAATTTGGAGATGTTCTCAGCGCCTCCCAGTGATTGCCGGCGTGAAGGACCATTGCTTGAACTTCTACCATCTGGTGTACTGCGAGTAGCTGAGCTGGATGATCTTAATGTTTCTTCAAGGACCTTAAGCCTCAGTTGATATCTCTCCTGAGGTAAATGAAGGACTTCAAGTTATAACCAAATTGGGACAGTCACATAAACACACCCATTTATTGGACTGAATTATTACCTTTAACATGGCTTCTGATTTAGCAGCTCGTTCAGTGACTGTGAGCTTGTCACGCAACGTTTGCATCTCACCCTGTAGCATAAGATTTTGGAACACGCTCATTAAATTACATAAACAGAACGCAGTAAGTTCTATCAAGACAACAGAGTATACTATCTCATAGTGATCAAATGATATCATTGTACCTGCAAAAACCTCCTTTCTTCAAGCCATTGTTTCACAGGCATTACTTTATCATTGGCATCTTTCCACTCATTAGCAACCACAGTTGCTACCCTATTAGCTGTTACCTTGGCACGTGCCAGCTCTCGATCAAGTGTTTTTCTTTCTTCCTGGAAAATAGATAAATATAAACATTCCAGCACTTAATTTTGTCCTTATACTAACTGTTTAAGAGTATAATTCAGAAAAGCTAGCTAGGATAGATTACATTCATCTCTTGAACTTTCCGTTGATAATCCCGGACAGCATTAGCAGCTGCACCACCAGCAAGAACAGCCTCCTCAAGCTCACGTACTGTTTGGGTAAGCTTTTCAACCTCTGCAACCTTTTGGCGATGCATTCTGTCCAATATTTTATTTTCTTCCTGATGTATGTTTGTAATAGAAACAAGATTAGTTAAAAGGAATATTGATCATTTAAAACTAAAAGGAGAGAATGATGCAATGTTCAGATCACCAGAAACGCTAGCCCTGTGATCAACATACCTGGCATATTTCTATCTGTTTCATCAACTCTTGGTTCTTGTTCTGAAGGTCATCCACCATAGAAGCTTTTGCTAATGCTGACTGCACAGTTCTCTCAGCTTCAAGTAAAGCTGCCTCTTTCGACTTTGTAAGACGATCCAGTGCTTTATTATCATCTTGCAGCTTTGCAATCTGCACAGAAGGAAGGTGAAAGAATAAGGAAATCTATGAAACTGAGTTTTTACCTTACCACAGCCAGTTTTCAAATACATGCACACACCTCCTGACGTGCAAGTTTGAGTTCGGCCTCCAAAGGTGCAAGGATGGCTTCAATAGGCGGCATATCATCATCTTTTTGGGCAGCATGGACCCTTCTAAGAGTGGCTTCTGCTGCAAATTGAGCTGCCATTGATGCTTTCTTCTCATCATTAATTTTCTTAATTTCAAGATTCTGCCAAGCAAGAAAATTATTAACAGTTATAGAAAGCTTTAAAAAGAAAAAAAATTGACGATAAGAGTTTTCAGTAGTACCTTGCTTTCTAAAAGAGATTCTGTCAACTTAAGCTTCTCGTCGACCCTTGACAACTCATCCGTGAGCTAAAATTAGGCCAAAATAGAAATCTACATCAGTTTTTCCTCTTCCACACTGATAAATAGCTTTACAATCATCACTAGTAGTATTCATCAATCAAAATGCATGATTTGGTTCAAAAAGGCAAGACTTAAACTAAAATTTTGTTGCCTAAAGCACAGCATAAATCCAGTGATAATCTAGACCTACCAATTACCTAATAAGAGTAGACCACAATTTCCAACTGCGAAAGCCAAACCTTATTCAACTCTTATGATTTGTAAAATAAAGTCGCAACATTTTCTTTTGGAAATATACTGCCCTCCCCATATAAAAATGGATTGCGGAACATTCCAGATATTCACATATATAGCAAACAGAAAATCCTCAAAATAATGAGTCCACATAACTCTCAAACCAGAAGAATTTAACATTAGTCAATTAAATAACTGCAAATCACATTTGTAAAAGATTTTGTTCAAATTAATTTTGGAATACAACTAGTACACCAATGGAGTCCATTTCTAGAATTGGATAATTTCAACTATATTCATTAAGAAAGATACTCAAAAGAGTAAAAACAATTCAATTTCCCACTCCTTCCTTTTAATATCTCTCACAAAACCCAAGGCTATGACATAGTGGTCAATGACATGGGCTGAGAACCATGAGGTTTCAGGTTCAAATCACAAATCACAAATCCCAACAGAGACAAAAAGAACACCAAGCCATTTCTTTCATTGATGGGAGGTGAGAGGTATCCTATGTAATTAGTCGAGCTGCGCAAAAACTAGCACAAACACCACAATTATCAAAAAAAAATTATCTTTTTACACATTCTATGCTCGCATTGTGGTATAAAAGCAACATTCAACAGTAACAAGAGCATAAAAAAGTAAATAGTGAAAACAGCAGAACCTCTTCAACAGCCTTTTCTCGTAATCTCTCTGATAACTTCAGTGCCTTGATCTCCGCTTGAGCTTCAGTCAATTCCCGGTCCTTATCTACAAAAAAAGCATACTACATCAATCCGAAAGCAAACAAAAAAACGACATCGTTTTAACACCAAATCAGCATTGGATCCAGCTACTATGACTAACCTCTGACTTCATTCTCAAGTCGATTGAGCTCCAATTTCACCGGATCCGAACCATGAAGAAGGTTAAAGAACTCATCCGCATCAAGGCTTGGCCTCATCACCGCCGTCTTCCTCCGTGAACTCTTCCCTTCCTTAAACGACGCCGACACTGTCAACGGCGTCGTCTCACGCACATTGCCTCCTCCACCGACGCCGTTTTCTCCGGAACTGAACTCCGATAACTCGCCGGAAAACTCCGACATCTCCGTTCAACTTTTTTACACCTTTCTTCTCTCACATCCAATACACCAAAAATTACTTCCACAGAGATTTATACCTACAAAAAAAAAACTCTCTATATATACATAATTGTATACTTTTAGAGAGAGAAAGTGTGTGGAATGTTTAAGTTCAAAATGATAGTAGTAGTGTGTTTCTCTCACTAAAATACAGTGATTTGGGGAGTTTGTTTTTCTCTCTCTAAAAAATCTGATTAAGAGAGAGAGAGTGTGTGAGTGAGTTGTGTGTTAGCTGTGTTGATCTGAGATTTGAGTACACAAAAATAATATTCATATATTTGGACTAGAGCGACTTTGAAATGCTATTTTCTTAACTTAATTTGACTATATTACCCCTTCATTTTTCGAAGATAATTTTCTAAGTCTTTTACAAAAAAAAAATATTTTTTTTTATATAGGCATAAATATAAATATATCATTTAATTTGATTTTATTTCACATTTATGTCCTTTTTAATATTTTTTGCACTTAAACTTATATAAAATTGAACAAATAAACGTCTGTATCGTGTCCTATGTGACATCTTACGTGATAACGTATGTCCTACATGATATTCTACGTTTATTATGTCACGTAGAACTCATATGTTTATTTGTTTAACTTTATACAAGTTTATGGTCAAGTTAAAGAACACATTTATATACTTTAATGTTTGTCATCAATACAAGATATCTACGACCTCTCTTCTATAAAATTATCTTAGTGTTTAGTATAAATATTAAGATTTGATTAAATTTGAATGTGTGTTAAAAAATCCTTATATTAAAATTAAATCGCATTTAAATAAAGACGACATTATATATAGGATTAAAAACTCTCCTAGTAAATTTATATATTTTTGAAAATAAAAATCTTTTATGTAAAAGGCTATAAATTTAAAAACAATATTTATAGATGACCTATAAAATCAATATTTGACAGATCTTTTGAAATTTGACTATGGTGACCTTTGTATTACTTCATTAAATTTGAACTTAGGCTTTTGTTTTTCTAACATTTTGCACCAATAATGAAGTGGTCTTTTTTTTTTCTCTTCGATAAGAATTTATATTAAAATTTAACTAAATTTAAATTTGTATGTCATAAAATACTTTTTAGTAAAGATAATTTTATATTCATCAAAATTTCTAATTAAGACTTACTATTTTATTAGAGTTCTTCTGGTACAACACATAATAGTAATAATATTAATATTTGGCAAATATGTTTTAAATGCTTGTTTTGGACTTGATTTGACGGTAGTGCCCTTCTGTTTGACTCCAATAAATTTGAACATTTTTAGTTTTCTATTTCTAAATTTGCAATAAGGATAAAGTTTGTCTCATTTATATGTATTTATAGTCAACATCAAAAGTAACAAAATTCCTCCTAAAATAATTTTACAAAATAAATAAACCTTTAATATTATAAATAATAGGAGCAAAAATTGACTATGGATATAATTTTTATCGAATTCAAATTAATCAAACAACCAAATTTTAAAGAATATTCAAAAATAGAATACGAATAAATCCACTTCAATTTTAAAATCTAGTCTTCTAATTAGCTAAGAAATCAAATTATATTGTATGGATATGTTTGTTACAAAAGAAAATAATATTTTTTTACTTTTTTTTTAAAAAAAATGTGTATGATAGGATGGAAATTGATTATTGTTTTTTTACTTAAAACCAAATGTAATCAATGAATCAAATTAAAAAACTTTTTTTTTTGCAATTTAATTTAATTCAATTTATCTTTATCAGATTATAAGGATTGTGTTAAATAAAAGGGGACACCTTTTTCATTTTTATTTGTCTCAATTTTATGTTATTTTTTTAAAAAAAACACATACCAATAAAGATATCAATATTTTGTCTAGCATGCTTTCAGTCTCAATTTTCAAGACCAAAATATAATTATTTGCTAATTTGTTGTGTTGTCACTTTCCTAATTATTAGCTTCCCCATACATAAAATGAAAGGGCAAAAAGTCCTTAAGCCCTCAACTCAACTAATCCACTAATTATGTCAAAATATTATAAATAATACTCCCTCCGTCTTAAAATATTTCTCGTCTTTACTAAAAAATTTAATCGTTTCATAAGCGTAATATTTCCACAATTTTATCCTTCAAAATGTTTTTTTTTGTATATGTGCGTTTTAAGGTAGGAATAAGATCTGTATAGACTCTACCCTTCTGCCTCTAGACTTTATATGTAAAATTACATTGAATATGTTATTGTTGTACCTTCAATAGTAAATTATTCTTAAAGACTACAAACATCTCAATTATGATATAAAAACAATAACAAATAGCTAAATGCATTTTTTAATTGATATTTTCTTTTGAAACGTATCGATAAAAAACACGATAAATATTTTGAGACGTGAGGGTGTAGTAATAAATTAGAAGTTAAAAATCAATAGAATATTAGTATAGAATCCTAGGAACTACCTAACCAAATTCTCTTTTTAATCTTTTCCTTGTCATGATAGTTACTTAAGATAGATTAAGATTAAATTAACTTAATAATTTTGATTGATATGTATGCATATATTATATATATTAAAAAAAAGATGGACCAGATGATGTGTCAATTTCCTTCAAGTTAAAAGCCTAAAGATAAGGGGAAACTAATAATTATGAGTTTGAGTACTTTAAAAGTAGAATTAGCAATATTAGTGTGAGATTTAGACCTAATTATTGTTGTTTAGGGCTAAGTATGGGATGGTTAACACCTTTATCTTTTAATACATATGTATCGACGATACATCGGAATGAATAAGATTCCTTCCTCGTCATTACGTAGAAAACTTTAGGTTTGGATCCTAGGAATGAAAACAAGTTAATTTTTTAATCGTTTATTAATTAAATATAATTATAATATAACCACTACTTAAGACAAAACGTTATACAATATACAATATTAGAGTAATTCAAAACTTTGATAACTCAAACTTTAATATAATATGCGTTGTAAAAAATTTACTAGAGACTCTATGTTCGAGTTTATGGAATTCATTCACGATAAAATAAAGACATTCTTCTTGCAAGAATTATTGCATTGGAATACCGGCTTCATAATCTAACTGTGAAATTTTGCTAGAGTTTCAAACTCGATGATCAATTTATGAATTTTAATTTTTTTCTTAACCAGTTAAACTTCAAGAGCGATTCATTTGTTCAAAATTTTTATAAATAAAAGTTAATGCTTTTCAAATAAAAGATACAATTTTTTTTTTAAAAAAATGAACATGTATTTCTCTTCTTTTAATTATAGGTCTTAAATTCAAATTTTAATTATAGAAAAAAATTAGGTTAAATAGTACTTCCTCTTAAACAGACTTTATTATACATTTTAATGTTGCAATAAAGTGATAGCCATGCTAGTAAATTACTAGAAGTAATCAACATTTTCTAAAATTACGTAGACAAAAGTATAATTAAGCCTTTATTACTGTATTGAAGACTCTGTCGAGCTCTTATTTTTTTTTCATAAATTATTTATTGTATTTTTAAAAATAATTATAACGATCAAAACTCCTACTAATTTAGAAAATGCATAAAAGAAAAACACAACATATAATTTATATCGAATAAAGTATTAGAGTATTACGATAAATATTGTTAGAAAAGGCTGCACAAGTGGTAAACACTAAATAATCTTCACCTTTCTACGTCATCCAACTTTTTGTATGCACAATCAGACACTTAAACTTGTATAAAATTGAACAAGTAATCACACACGTCCTTCACAACATAATACACGTAGCACACCATCAGGATACAAAATTATTACGTAGGACGAATGTATCTATTTGTTCAATTTTAAGTGTTTACTTATGCAAACTCAAAATTGAAAGACATAAACATCAACGAAAGCAAGTTAAATGACATATTAACGTATTACACCTGCTCAAATTATACAAAATGTTTCTCATAAATGTGATAGTTTGTCAAAAAAAAGTACTACAAGAAAATTGGTTAAGAGCTTTTTATTTTTATTTTTTTGGAAAAAATTTAATTGAGAAGGACTAATAGACTTTAAAGTCAGATATAAATAGGGATAAATATTTGAACCTTTTATTTGTCAAAACTTGCCACTTACCAATCTTTGTTTTGGTAAATCGACTTGCGTGCAACTCAATTATTCCTTTAAGTACCTGCTGCCTCTCATCTCATCGTATGCGGCTTATCTAACTGAAGTACCAAAGACGAACGAGGCTCCCACGCTCGGGGCAACATAAACATAATGAAAGTACATATTCAGAAGGCTTTTTATGTAGATTTCTATTGCAATGTTCCATCCAACAACTTACAAGCTTTTTATAGGGATTTCATAGTCCCTAACACTATTATGTACAAACTACAAACCTCAGATTATGATTATACATCGAAGGGGTACACCGTACACGCCAGAAAAAGTGTTCAGTAACAAACTACTTGTGTAAAATGGACATCTTGAAGGACTGAAGCAACACGAAACCTATACAACTAACTAGCAGAGCTCTCGATTTTGCTAATTCATCATAACTCATACTATGAGCAAAAAAGTAAAGGGAAATTTTCGTGCATGGTGTTGAAAACGAGTACCTGATGTCTGTGTAGGTATCATGACTCAACATCACTTTCACTTTCTCAGTGACATGCACAGGGTTCAACAGCGTTTGACTATACTTTCAGTCTTCTCGTGTTTTAGTCATCCATATCAGAGTTAGATCGAACATTTGCATAACGTCAGTCTCACAAAGCATAAATTCTGTCATCAGAGTTGTAGTCATCCATATCAGAGATATTTGCAGAGTGAGACCATGAGAAAGATTTGCTCCCACTTGCTCTTCTGATACGCCTTTGAGAATCGCTACCACAAATGCCAAAATGCTGTCGGAAGACAAAGTAGCACAAGCTAACGAGAGTTCCAATGAGAATTGGTGCACCAAGCACAGTAATAGTGATTGCCATCCACGAACTTTTCCTCCCTACAACAACAAAACCAACAGCTAGGAATGCTCCACAGGTACTAACGCAGGCTGCCCACATCAACTTGTTCACGACTGAGACGATTTGTTTCTGAGCTCTAGTATCCCAGGCAACCAGAGTAATCTGAACAACAACAACAGCGAGAGATATAAAGAGAGAAGTTGCATTCAGGAGGCAGAACACACGGAATGCAACAGTATCAGCAATTCTGGCCTTTCCTGCTTCAGGTCCAGTCTCCACATATTGGCCTGGCAAGCTGAATATAGCCAGAAAAGCAATAGACGCAAACAAAACAGCAACCACGGTCACAGAGTTAATCGTATTCTGAACAGCTTCCCTATGAATCTTCCTAAGTTCTTTGGCAATACCAGAAACACGCCTTCGGGTCTTTTCATTTTGTATAAGCTGGGATTGCACCTCATGCTTAATGTCACTTACGGTCCTCTTAAGTTCTGATGCTTCATCAAATTGACCCACAAATCTGGCATGTTTTGCACCAGCCTCAGTCAGACCTTCCTTAATTAACAACGCTGAGTCTCCATATTGCAGTTTGTCTGCCAAGTCCATTGCAGTTTCCTTTTGATTATTAATTGCATTGACATCAAGGGATGTGTAACTGAGGAGAAGGCTTACAATCTGAAACAAAGACACATCATGACGATATGAAAAACAAAAACCAACATAGCCTATGGTAGGAGAACACAGAGATGGTCATATCACAATCATATAAAGATGATTTGCTTCATTATGCCAGTTATTGGGATGTTAAAATTCTTTTGGCATAAAATAATCTTCTTGTCGCTATTTTGTGCAAACTCAAGTTTTAACATGAGAAATGGAGAGAGAATTAAAATCAGAGGAATTTTCGTTCAAGTTGCAAAAGATGATGAGCAATTTGGGATATTTCCAATACATGAAAAGGTTAAAAAAAAGGGCATTACCATTTGCTCCGACACATGTTTAGCACCAAAAGATGTGGTACTGACTGTTGAAGCGGATCATATAATTAGAATACTTAAA